>NW_026707641.1:170000-177500 GCF_902713425.1 Acipenser ruthenus
TTTGCTATGACACACCTAAATAAGCTCTGGTGCAACCAATTGTCTTTAGAAGTCACATAATTAGTTGAATGGAGTCCACCTGTGTGCAATTAAGGTGTTTCACATGATTTCAGGTTAAATACACCTGTCTCTGGGAGGTCCCACAGTTGGTTAGTACATTTCCTAACAAAAACTACATCATGAAGATGAAGGAACATTCAAAGCAAATCCGGAATAAGGTTCTTCAAAAGCACCAATCAGGGGTAGGATATAAGAACATTTCCAAGGCATTGAATATCCTCTCAGAGCACAGTAAAGTCCATTATTAAGAAATGGAGAGAATATGGCACAACTGTGAATCTGTCTACAACAGGCCGTCCTCAAAAACGGAGTATCCGGGCGTATAGGGCACTAGTCAGGGAGGCCACCAAGAGGCCTATGGCAACTCTAAAGGAGTTACAGTGTTCCACGGCTGAGCTGGGAGACACTGTGCATATGGCAACAATAGCCCGGGTGCTTCACAAAACTGGCCTTTATGGGAGAGTGGCAAAAAGAAAGCCATTGTTGAAAAAAACTCGCATCAAATCTCGGCTAGAGTTTCCCAGAAGGCATGTGGGAGACTCTGAGACCAAGTGGAAGAAGATTCTATGGTCTGATGAGACCAAAATAGAGCTTTTTGGCCTCAACGCTAAGCGCTATGTTTGCCACTGATCAACACAAGAAAAGTCCATAATGTCAAAGTGAAAAATAAAATCTACAAATTGTTCTAAATTAATTACAAATATAAAACAGAAAATAATTGATTGCATAAGTATTCACCCCCTTTGCTATGACACACCTAAGTAAGCTCTGGTGCAACCAATTGTCTTTAGAAGTCACATAATTAGTTGAATGGAGTCCACCTGTGTGCAATTAAGGTGTTTAACATGATTTCAGGTTAAATACACCTGTCTCTGGGAGGTCCCACAGTTGGTTAGTACATTTCCTAACAAAAACTACATGATGAAGATGAAGGAACATTCAAAGCAAATCCGGAATAAGGTTCTTCAAAAGCACCAATCAGGGGTAGGATATAAGAACATTTCCAAGGCATTGAATATCATCTCAGAGCACAGTAAAGTCCATTATTAAGAAATGGAGAGAATATGGCACAACTGTGAATCTGTCTAGAACAGGCCGTCCTCAAAAACGGAGTATCCGGGCGTATAGGGCACTAGTCAGGGAGGCCACCAAGAGGCCTATGGCAACTCTAAAGGAGTTACAGTGTTCCACGGCTGAGCTGGGAGACACTGTGCATATGGCAACAATAGCCCGGGTGCTTCACAAAACTGGCCTTTATGGGAGAGTGGCAAAAAGAAAGCCATTGTTGAAAAAAACTCGCATCAAATCTCGGCTAGAGTTTCCCAGAAGGCATGTGGGAGACTCTGAGACCAAGTGGAAGAAGATTCTATGGTCTGATGAGACCAAAATAGAGCTTTTTGGCCTCAACGCTAAGCGCTATGTTTGCCACTGATCAACACAAGAAAAGTCCATAATGTCAAAGTGAAAAATAAAATCTACAAATTGTTCTAAATTAATTACAAATATAAAACAGAAAATAATTGATTGCATAAGTATTCACCCCCTTTGCTATGACACACCTAAATAAGCTCTGGTGCAACCAGTTGTCTTTAGAAGTCACATAATTAGTTGAATGGAGTCCACCTGTGTGCAATTAAGGTGTTTCACATGATTTCAGGTTAAATACACCTGTCTCTGGGAGGTCCCACAGTTGGTTAGTACATTTCCTAACAAAAACTACATCATGAAGATGAAGGAACATTCAAAGCAAATCCGGAATAAGGTTCTTCAAAAGCACCAATCAGGGGTAGGATATAAGAACATTTCCAAGGCATTGAATATCCTCTCAGAGCACAGTAAAGTCCATTATTAAGAAATGGAGAGAATATGGCACAACTGTGAATCTGTCTAGAACAGGCCGTCCTCAAAAACGGAGTATCCGGGCGTATAGGGCACTAGTCAGGGAGGCCACCAAGAGGCCTATGGCAACTCTAAAGGAGTTACAGTGTTCCACGGCTGAGCTGGGAGACACTGTGCATATGGCAACAATAGCCCGGGTGCTTCACAAAACTGGCCTTTATGGGAGAGTGGCAAAAAGAAAGCCATTGTTGAAAAAAACTCGCATCAAATCTCGGCTAGAGTTTCCCAGAAGGCATGTGGGAGACTCTGAGACCAAGTGGAAGAAGATTCTATGGTCTGATGAGACCAAAATAGAGCTTTTTGGCCTCAACGCTAAGCGCTATGTTTGCCACTGATCAACACAAGAAAAGTCCATAATGTCAAAGTGAAAAATAAAATCTACAAATTGTTCTAAATTAATTACAAATATAAAACAGAAAATAATTGATTGCATAAGTATTCACCCCCTTTGCTATGACACACCTAAATAAGCTCTGGTGCAACCAGTTGTCTTTAGAAGTCACATAATTAGTTGAATGGAGTCCACCTGTGTGCAATTAAGGTGTTTCACATGATTTCAGGTTAAATACACCTGTCTCTGGGAGGTCCCACAGTTGGTTAGTACATTTCCTAACAAAAACTACATCATGAAGATGAAGGAACATTCAAAGCAAATCCGGAATAAGGTTCTTCAAAAGCACCAATCAGGGGTAGGATATAAGAACATTTCCAAGGCATTGAATATCCTCTCAGAGCACAGTAAAGTCCATTATTAAGAAATGGAGAGAATATGGCACAACTGTGAATCTGTCTAGAACAGGCCGTCCTCAAAAACGGAGTATCCGGGCGTATAGGGCACTAGTCAGGGAGGCCACCAAGAGGCCTATGGCAACTCTAAAGGAGTTACAGTGTTCCACGGCTGAGCTGGGAGACACTGTGCATATGGCAACAATAGCCCGGGTGCTTCACAAAACTGGCCTTTATGGGAGAGTTGCAAAAAGAAAGCCATTGTTGAAAAAAACTCGCATCAAATCTCGGCTAGAGTTTCCCAGAAGGCATGTGGGAGACTCTGAGACCAAGTGGAAGAAGATTCTATGGTCTGATGAGACCAAAATAGAGCTTTTTGGCCTCAACGCTAAGCGCTATGTTTGCCACTGATCAACACAAGAAAAGTCCATAATGTCAAAGTGAAAAATAAAATCTACAAATTGTTCTAAATTAATTACAAATATAAAACAGAAAATAATTGATTGCATAAGTATTCACCCCCTTTGCTATGACACACCTAAATAAGCTCTGGTGCAACCAGTTGTCTTTAGAAGTCACATAATTAGTTGAATGGAGTCCACCTGTGTGCAATTAAGGTGTTTCACATGATTTCAGGTTAAATACACCTGTCTCTGGGAGGTCCCACAGTTGGTTAGTACATTTCCTAACAAAAACTACATCATGAAGATGAAGGAACATTCAAAGCAAATCCGGAATAAGGTTCTTCAAAAGCACCAATCAGGGGTAGGATATAAGAACATTTCCAAGGCATTGAATATCCTCTCAGAGCACAGTAAAGTCCATTATTAAGAAATGGAGAGAATATGGCACAACTGTGAATCTGTCTAGAACAGGCCGTCCTCAAAAACGGAGTATCCGGGCGTATAGGGCACTTGTCAGGGAGGCCACCAAGAGGCCTATGGCAACTCTAAAGGAGTTACAGTGTTCCACGGCTGAGCTGGGAGACACTGTGCATATGGCAACAATAGCCCGGGTGCTTCACAAAACTGGCCTTTATGGGAGAGTTGCAAAAAGAAAGCCATTGTTGAAAAAAACTCGCATCAAATCTCGGCTAGAGTTTCCCAGAAGGCATGTGGGAGACTCTGAGACCAAGTGGAAGAAGATTCTATGGTCTGATGAGACCAAAATAGAGCTTTTTGGCCTCAACGCTAAGCGCTATGTTTGCCACTGATCAACACAAGAAAAGTCCATAATGTCAAAGTGAAAAATAAAATCTACAAATTGTTCTAAATTAATTACAAATATAAAACAGAAAATAATTGATTGCATAAGTATTCACCCCCTTTGCTATGACACACCTAAATAAGCTCTGGTGCAACCAGTTGTCTTTAGAAGTCACATAATTAGTTGAATGGAGTCCACCTGTGTGCAATTAAGGTGTTTCACATGATTTCAGGTTAAATACACCTGTCTCTGGGAGGTCCCACAGTTGGTTAGTACATTTCCTAACAAAAACTACATCATGAAGATGAAGGAACATTCAAAGCAAATCCGGAATAAGGTTCTTCAAAAGCACCAATCAGGGGTAGGATATAAGAACATTTCCAAGGCATTGAATATCCTCTAAGAGCACAGTAAAGTCCATTATTAAGAAATGGAGAGAATATGGCACAACTGTGAATCTGTCTAGAACAGGCCGTCCTCAAAAACGGAGTATCCGGGCGTATAGGGCACTAGTCAGGGAGGCCACCAAGAGGCCTATGGCAACTCTAAAGGAGTTACAGTGTTCCACGGCTGAGCTGGGAGACACTGTGCATATGGCAACAATAGCCCGGGTGCTTCACAAAACTGGCCTTTATGGGAGAGTGGCAAAAAGAAAGCCATTGTTGCAAAAAACTTGCATCAAATCTCGGCTAGAGTTTCCCAGAAGGCATGTGGGAGACTCTGAGACCAAGTGGAAGAAGATTCTATGGTCTGATGAGACCAAAATAGAGCTTTTTGGCCTCAACGCTAAGCGCTATGTTTGCCACTGATCAACACAAGAAAAGTCCATAATGTCAAAGTGAAAAATAAAATCTACAAATTGTTCTAAATTAATTACAAATATAAAACAGAAAATAATTGATTGCATAAGTATTCACCCCCTTTGCTATGACACACCTAAATAAGCTCTGGTGCAACCAGTTGTCTTTAGAAGTCACATAATTAGTTGAATGGAGTCCACCTGTGTGCAATTAAGGTGTTTCACATGATTTCAGGTTAAATACACCTGTCTCTGGGAGGTCCCACAGTTGGTTAGTACATTTCCTAACAAAAACTACATCATGAAGATGAAGGAACATTCAAAGCAAATCCGGAATAAGGTTCTTCAAAAGCACCAATCAGGGGTAGGATATAAGAACATTTCCAAGGCATTGAATATCCTCTCAGAGCACAGTAAAGTCCATTATTAAGAAATGGAGAGAATATGGCACAACTGTGAATCTGTCTAGAACAGGCCGTCCTCAAAAACGGAGTATCCAGGCGTATAGGGCACTAGTCAGGGAGGCCACCAAGAGGCCTATGGCAACTCTAAAGGAGTTACAGTGTTCCACGGCTGAGCTGGGAGACACTGTGCATATGGCAACAATAGCCCGGGTGCTTCACAAAACTGGCCTTTATGGGAGAGTGGCAAAAAGAAAAGAACTCGCATCAAATCTCGGCTAGAGTTTCCCAGAAGGCATGTGGGAGACTCTGAGACCAAGTGGAAGAAGATTCTATGGTCTGATGAGACCAGAATAGAGCTTTTTGGCCACAACGCTAAGCGCTATGTTTGGCGCAAGCCTAACACCGTACATCATCCTGAGAACACCATCCCTACCGTGAAGCATGGTGGTGGCAGCATCATGCTATGGGGATGCTTCTCTGCGTCAGGGCCTGGAAAGCTCGTGAAGATAGAGGGCAAAATGGATGCGGCAAAGTACAGAGAAATCCTGAAGGAAAACCTGCTGAAGTCTGCAAGAGACCTGGGACTTGGAGAAGATTCATCTTCCAGCAGGACAATGACCCCAAACATACAGCCAAAGGCACACTGGAGTGGCTTAAAAACAAAAAGGTCAATGTCCTGGAGTGGCCCAGTCAAAGCCCGGACCTCAATCCAATTGAGAATATGTGGAAAGAGTTGAAAATTGCTGTTCACCAAAGGTCCCCATCCAACTTGACGGAGCTTGAGCAATTTTGCAAAGAAGAATGGGCAAAAATAGCAGTGTCCAGATGTGCAAAGCTGGTAGAGACTTATCCAAATAGACTCATGGCTGTAATTGCTGCCAAAGGTGCCTCTACCAAATATTGACTCAAGGGGGTGAATACTTATGCAATCAATTATTTTCTGTTTTGTATTTGTAATTAATCTGTGGAGAAGATCTTCCCTGTTTTTCAACATTTACTTTTCAAAACGAACATTTGTCATTCAAAAGTCCAACAGCATAATGCAAGGAGAATGGCTAATTCATTAGGAACAGTCATGTTGAAGACAGTACCAGTTTCAAATGATTAAAAACTGGGAAACTGTTTGAGAAAAGAAATATATAAAATAGTTTATTTAAAAATATTTAATATATACACATTTTTTTAAGAAATACTGTTCCAATGGTCATTTCAAATGTGCTGCGAGTTTAAAATCGTCTGGAAATTAAACACTGATGCCTTTTTTAATTGTATTGTTTTTGAAAAAAGTTGAAAGGCTGGGAGAATCTTCTGTGGAGAAGATCTTCCCTCCCTTTCAACATTAATTCTCAAACTGAATGCAGTAGGGATTCAAGGAAATGCATGCACATGGATTAGGGAGTGGTTAACATGTAGAAAACAGAAAGTACTAAATAGAGGAGAAACCTCAAAATGTAGTGAGGTAGCCAGGGGTGTACCTCAGGGATCACTATTAGGTCCTCTGCTATTCCTAATCTACATTCATGATTTAGATTCTGGTATAGTAAGCAAGCTTGTTAAATTTGCAGACGACACAAAAATAGGAGTGGCGGCAAACACTGTTGTAGCAGCAAAGGTCATTCAAAATGATCTAGACAGCATTCAGAACTTGGCAGACACGTGGCAAATTACATTTTAATAGAGAGAAGTGTAACGTATTGCACACAGGCAATACAAATGGGCATTATAAATATCATATGGGAGATACTGAAATTGAAGAAGGGATCTATGAAAAAGACCTAGGAGTTTATGTTGACTCAGAAATGTCTTCATCGAGACAATGTGAGGAAGCAATAAAAAAGGCCAACAAGATGCTCGGATATATTGTGAGGTGTGTTGATTTTAAATCAAGGGAAGTAATGTTAAAACTTTACAATGCATTAGTAAGACCTCACCTAGAATACTGTGTTCAGTTCTGGTCACCTTGTTACAAAAAGGATATTGCTGCTCTAGAAAGAGTGCAAAGAAGATGGTTAATCTTCCCTCTGACATTCTCCATTGACAAATTGAGGGATGCGCACCAGGCCGCACACCCGCCGCTCCGGATTCGGGGATCTGAACCCGACTCTCTTTGGATCGGCCGGGGGGCGACGGAGGCAATCACCCCTCCCTTTCAGAACGGCATTCGCCTATCTCTTAGGACCGACTGACCCATGTTCAATCATTTTCTGTTTTGTATTTGTAATTAATTTAGAACAATTTGTAGATTTTATTTTTCACTTTGACATTATGGACTTTTTTTGTGTTGATCAGTGGCAAAAACTCCTAATGAAATCAATTTTGAATTCCTTGTTGTAACACAATAAAATGTGGAAAAGTCCAAGGGGGGTGAATACTTTTGAGAGCCACTGTAAATAATAACAATAATAA
>NW_026707641.1:187500-190000 GCF_902713425.1 Acipenser ruthenus
CATTTAGCTCAATGGTGACTCTGGTCATGTAGCTCAATGGTGACTCTGGTCATGTAGCTCAATGGTGACTGGTCATGTAGCTCAATTTTGACTATGGTCAGTGCGGCAGTGTGGAGTAGTGGTTAGGTCTCGGGACTCTTGACTAGAAGGTCGTGGGTTCAATCCCAGGTGGGGGACATTGCTGCTGTACCCTTGAGCAAGGTACTTTACCTAGATTGCTCCAGTAAAAATCCAACTGTATAAATGGGTAATTGTATGTAGAAAAATAATATAATTGTATGTAAAAATAATGTGATATCTTGTAACAATTGTAAGTCGTCCTGGATAAGGGTGTCTGCTAAGAAATACAGTGGCTCTCAAAAGTATTCACCCCCCTTGGACTTTTCCACATTTCATTGTGTTACAACATGGAATCAAAATGGATTTAATTGGGAGTTTTTGCCACTGATCAACACAAGAAAAGTCCATAATGTCAAAGTGAAAAATAAAATCTACAACTTGTTCTAAATTAATTACAAATATAAAACAGAAAATAATTGATTGCATAAGTATTCACCCCCTTTGCTATGACACACCTAAATAAGCTCTGGTGCAACCAATTGTCTTTAGAAGTCACATAATTAGTTGAATGGAGTCCACCTGTGTGCAATTAAGGTGTTTCACATGATTTCAGGTTAAATACACCTGTCTCTGGGAGGTCCCACAGTTGGTTAGTACATTTCCTAACAAAAACTACATCATGAAGATGAAGGAACATTCAAAGCAAATCCGGAATAAGGTTCTTCAAAAGCACCAATCAGGGGTAGGATATAAGAACATTTCCAAGGCATTGAATATCCTCTCAGAGCACAGTAAAGTCCATTATTAAGAAATGGAGAGAATATGGCACAACTGTGAATCTGTCTAGAACAGGCCGTCCTCAAAAACGGAGTATCCGGGCGTATAGGGCACTAGTCAGGGAGGCCACCAAGAGGCCTATGGCAACTCTAAAGGAGTTACAGTGTTCCACGGCTGAGCTGGGAGACACTGTGCATATGGCAACAATAGCCCGGGTGCTTCACAAAACTGGCCTTTATGGGAGAGTGGCAAAAAGAAAAGAACTCGCATCAAATCTCGGCTAGAGTTTCCCAGAAGGCATGTGGGAGACTCTGAGACCAAGTGGAAGAAGATTCTATGGTCTGATGAGACCAGAATAGAGCTTTTTGGCCACAACGCTAAGCGCTATGTTTGGCGCAAGCCTAACACCGTACATCATCCTGAGAACACCATCCCTACCGTGAAGCATGGTGGTGGCAGCATCATGCTATGGGGATGCTTCTCTGCGTCAGGGCCTGGAAAGCTCGTGAAGATAGAGGGCAAAATGGATGCGGCAAAGTACAGAGAAATCCTGAAGGAAAACCTGCTGAAGTCTGCAAGAGACCTGGGACTTGGAGAAGATTCATCTTCCAGCAGGACAATGACCCCAAACATACAGCCAAAGGCACACTGGAGTGGCTTAAAAACAAAAAGGTCAATGTCCTGGAGTGGCCCAGTCAAAGCCCGGACCTCAATCCAATTGAGAATATGTGGAAAGAGTTGAAAATTGCTGTTCACCAAAGGTCCCCATCCAACTTGACGGAGCTTGAGCAATTTTGCAAAGAAGAATGGGCAAAAATAGCAGTGTCCAGATGTGCAAAGCTGGTAGAGACTTATCCAAATAGACTCATGGCTGTAATTGCTGCCAAAGGTGCCTCTACCAAATATTGACTCAAGGGGGTGAATACTTATGCAATCAATTATTTTCTGTTTTGTATTTGTAATTAATCTGTGGAGAAGATCTTCCCTGTTTTTCAACATTTACTTTTCAAAACGAACATTTGTCATTCAAAAGTCCAACAGCATAATGCAAGGAGAATGGCTAATTCATTAGGAACAGTCATGTTGAAGACAGTACCAGTTTCAAATGATTAAAAACTGGGAAACTGTTTGAGAAAAGAAATATATAAAATAGTTTATTTAAAAATATTTAATATATACACATTTTTTTAAGAAATACTGTTCCAATGGTCATTTCAAATGTGCTGCGAGTTTAAAATCGTCTGGAAATTAAACACTGATGCCTTTTTTAATTGTATTGTTTTTGAAAAAAGTTGAAAGGCTGGGAGAATCTTCTGTGGAGAAGATCTTCCCTCCCTTTCAACATTAATTCTCAAACTGAATGCAGTAGGGATTCAAGGAAATGCATGCACATGGATTAGGGAGTGGTTAACATGTAGAAAACAGAAAGTACTAAATAGAGGAGAAACCTCAAAATGTAGTGAGGTAGCCAGGGGTGTACCTCAGGGATCACTATTAGGTCCTCTGCTATTCCTAATCTACATTCATGATTTAGATTCTGGTATAGTAAGCAAGCTTGTTAAATTTGCAGACGACACAAAAATAGGAGTGGCGGCAAACACTGTTGTAGCAGCAAAGGTCATTCAAAATGATCTAGACAGCATTCAGAACTTGGCAGACACGT
>NW_026707641.1:200000-202500 GCF_902713425.1 Acipenser ruthenus
ATGTAAGGGACCCACACTGCCTACTCAAGCCCAAAACAGAGCCTCCAGCCCGGCCTGATCTGGCGCCAGGCGCGGGAGGGCAGCATACTTCCATCAGCATGGAAGTCCAGGACTGTAAGGGGACCCACCGCCTCCCCAAGCCGAAAACAGAGCCTCCAGCCCGACCTGATCTGGCGCCAGGCACGGGAGGGCAACAGACAGACTTCCAGGGAAGTGGAAGCTGCCAGGGGTGAATGGGAACTCTGCCCGGGGTGCAGAGCCTCCCACATGGCTTGACTTATTATTTTTACTTAAATATTTTTTTGATCAAAAGACCATGCCCTTAGTAATATGCACTTACCCCCCCAGTGTATCTGTTATCTAATAGCATTATGAGAGCAAGTCACTACTTCATGCCGACCTCCTGGAACTGCCGCTCGGCCACCCAGACCCACTTTGTCCACTAAGGTTTTTTGTGGCTATGGTAATGTATTATTATTATGTGTTTATTTAGCAGACACCTTTATCCAAGTCGACTTACAGAGACTAGGGTGTGTGAACTTTGCATCAGCTGCAGAGTCACTTACAATTACATCTCACCCAAAAGACGGAGCACAAGGAGGTTAAGTGACTTGCTCAGGGTCACACAGTGAGTCAGTGGCTAAGGTGGGATTTGAACCGGGGACCTCCTGGTTACAAGCCCTTTTCTTTAACCACTGGACCACACAGCCTCCAGTGTAGCACTATTCTGACTCTAGTCAATTCTATTCTAACTATGGTCATTTAGCTCAATGGTGACTCTGGTCATGTAGCTCAATGGTGACTCTGGTCATGTAGCTCAATGGTGACTCTGGTCATGTAGCTCAATGGTGACTGGTCATGTAGCTCAATTTTGACTATGGTCAGTGCGGCAGTGTGGAGTAGTGGTTAGGTCTCGGGACTCTTGACTAGAAGGTCGTGGGTTCAATCCCAGGTGGGGGACATTGCTGCTGTACCCTTGAGCAAGGTACTTTACCTAGATTGCTCCAGTAACAATCCAACTGTATAAATGGGTAATTGTATGTAGAAAAATAATATAATTGTATGTAAAAATAATGTGATATCTTGTAACAATTGTAAGTCGTCCTGGATAAGGGTGTCTGCTAAGAAATACAGTGGCTCTCAAAAGTATTCACCCCCCTTGGACTTTTCCACATTTCATTGTGTTACAACATGGAATCAAAATGGATTTAATTGGGAGTTTTTGCCACTGATCAACACAAGAAAAGTCCATAATGTCAAAGTGAAAAATAAAATCTACAACTTGTTCTAAATTAATTACAAATATAAAACAGAAAATAATTGATTGCATAAGTATTCACCCCCTTTGCTATGACACACCTAAATAAGCTCTGGTGCAACCAATTGTCTTTAGAAGTCACATAATTAGTTGAATGGAGTCCACCTGTGTGCAATTAAGGTGTTTCACATGATTTCAGGTTAAATACACCTGTCTCTGGGAGGTCCCACAGTTGGTTAGTACATTTCCTAACAAAAACTACATCATGAAGGTGAAGGAACATTCAAAGCAAATCCGGAATAAGGTTCTTCAAAAGCACCAATCAGGGGTAGGATATAAGAACATTTCCAAGGCATTGAATATCCTCTCAGAGCACAGTAAAGTCCATTATTAAGAAATGGAGAGAATATGGCACAACTGTGAATCTGTCTAGAACAGGCCGTCCTCAAAAACGGAGTATCCGGGCGTATAGGGCACTAGTCAGGGAGGCCACCAAGAGGCCTATGGCAACTCTAAAGGAGTTACAGTGTTCCACGGCTGAGCTGGGAGACACTGTGCATATGGCAACAATAGCCCGGGTGCTTCACAAAACTGGCCTTTATGGGAGAGTGGCAAAAAGAAAGCCATTGTTGAAAAGAACTCGCATCAAATCTCGGCTAGAGTTTCCCAGAAGGCATGTGGGAGACTCTGAGACCAAGTGGAAGAAGATTCTATGGCCTGATGAGACCAGAATAGAGCTTTTTGGCCACAACGCTAAGCGCTATGTTTGGCGCAAGCCTAACACCGTACATCATCCTGAGAACACCATCCCTACCGTGAAGCATGGTGGTGGCAGCATCATGCTATGGGGATGCTTCTCTGCGTCAGGGCCTGGAAAGCTCGTGAAGATAGAGGGCAAAATGGATGCGGCAAAGTACAGAGAAATCCTGAAGGAAAACCTGCTGAAGTCTGCAAGAGACCTGGGACTTGGAGAAGATTCATCTTCCAGCAGGACAATGACCCCAAACATACAGCCAAAGGCACACTGGAGTGGCTTAAAAACAAAAAGGTCAATGTCCTGGAGTGGCCCAGTCAAAGCCCGGACCTCAATCCAATTGAGAATATGTGGAAAGAGTTGAAAATTGCTGTTCACCAAAGGTCCCCATCCAACTTGACGGAGCTTGAGCAATTTTGCAAAGAAGAATGGGCAAAAATAGCAGTGTCCAGATGTGCAAAGCTGGTAGAGACTTATCCAAATAGACT
>NW_026707641.1:212500-215000 GCF_902713425.1 Acipenser ruthenus
CGGACAGGGTTTTAGAACAACAAAAAACAAAACCACACCGAGACTTGTCCAGGACTTTTTCTTGGAAAGTGTGAGCTCTGGTTCAAGTGCGGAGCCTCCCACAGCATGGACCCGACAGGAGGAGTCATCCCGGCCATCTTCCCCTGCCCAGCACAAAGCCTCCAAGCCTGGCTTCAACTGATCACTCACAAGCATTTTTCTGACACCTCCGTCCTGACTTAGAAATATTTTTTGTTCTAAAAACCCTGTCGACGGAAATCTCCGCGGGTCCCCCCGTTGTATCTCAGACATGGAGTCTTTATGGGCAACGGGGCCGAAGTCACACTGCCAAGGAGTCGCTGCCACCCCGCAGGACATTTCAATCTCGGCCGTTTACAGACTTCCATAAACTGCCCTGCTATGGTCATGGTCATGTCATGTTAAAGATAGGCGACATGACTATGTCTTTTTCAACTCTTAGTTTCTGGCGGAGCCAAAAAAGTCCGGACTATGGTCATCTAATGTTAAAGATAGGATTTTTTTTTTTAAAGTGCTCGGCCAATGACCATGTCCACCAAAAGGCTCGCATTGAAGGTAGACACGACCATGTCCACAGCGGGACTTAGTCTCTAGCAGCAAAAACATGGAGGTCACCAAGGACACAAACGGCACACTGCTGCTGAAAACAGAGCCTCCAAACCCCGCGAGGGCAACAGGCTTCAAGTGCACTGAAAGTCAGCGACACAAATGGCACACTGTTGCCCAAAACAGAGCCTCCAAACCCCGTGAAGGCAAGAGACTTAAAGTGCATTAAAAATAAAAAAATGTAAGGGACCCACACTGCCTACTCAAGCCCAAAACAGAGCCTCCAGCCCGGCCTGATCTGGCGCCAGGCGCGGGAGGGCAGCATACTTCCATCAGCATGGAAGTCCAGGACTGTAAGGGGACCCACCGCCTCCCCAAGCCGAAAACAGAGCCTCCAGCCCGACCTGATCTGGCGCCAGGCACGGGAGGGCAACAGACAGACTTCCAGGGAAGTGGAAGCTGCCAGGGGTGAATGGGAACTCTGCCCGGGGTGCAGAGCCTCCCACATGGCTTGACTTATTATTTTTACTTAAATATTTTTTTGATGAAAAGACCATGCCCTTAGTAATATGCACTTACCCCCCCAGTGTATCTGTTATCTAATAGCATTATGAGAGCAAGTCACTACTTCATGCCGACCTCCTGGAACTGCCGCTCGGCCACCCAGACCCACTTTGTCCACTAAGGTTTTTTGTGGCTATGGTAATGTATTATTATTATGTGTTTATTTAGCAGACACCTTTATCCAAGGCGACTTACAGAGACTAGGGTGTGTGAACTTTGCATCAGCTGCAGAGTCACTTACAATTACATCTCACCCGAAAGACGGAGCACAAGGAGGTTAAGTGACTTGCTCAGGGTCACACAGTGAGTCAGTGGCTAAGGTGGGATTTGAACCGGGGACCTCCTGGTTACAAGCCCTTTTCTTTAACCACTGGACCACACAGCCTCCAATGTAGCACTATTCTGACTCTAGTCAATTCTATTCTAACTATGGTCATTTAGCTCAATGGTGACTCTGGTCATGTAGCTCAATGGTGACTCTGGTCATGTAGCTCAATGGTGACTGGTCATGTAGCTCAATTTTGACTATGGTCAGTGCGGCAGTGTGGAGTAGTGGTTAGGTCTCGGGACTCTTGACTAGAAGGTCGTGGGTTCAATCCCAGGTGGGGGACATTGCTGCTGTACCCTTGAGCAAGGTACTTTACCTAGATTGCTCCAGTAAAAATCCAACTGTATAAATGGGTAATTGTATGTAGAAAAATAATATAATTGTATGTAAAAATAATGTGATATCTTGTAACAATTGTAAGTCGTCCTGGATAAGGGTGTCTGCTAAGAAATACAGTGGCTCTCAAAAGTATTCACCCCCCTTGGACTTTTCCACATTTCATTGTGTTACAACATGGAATCAAAATGGATTTAATTGGGAGTTTTTGCCACTGATCAACACAAGAAAAGTCCATAATGTCAAAGTGAAAAATAAAATCTACAACTTGTTCTAAATTAATTACAAATATAAAACAGAAAATAATTGATTGCATAAGTATTCACCCCCTTTGCTATGACACACCTAAATAAGCTCTGGTGCAACCAATTGTCTTTAGAAGTCACATAATTAGTTGAATGGAGTCCACCTGTGTGCAATTAAGGTGTTTCACATGATTTCAGGTTAAATACACCTGTCTCTGGGAGGTCCCACAGTTGGTTAGTACATTTCCTAACAAAAACTACATCATGAAGATGAAGGAACATTCAAAGCAAATCCGGAATAAGGTTCTTCAAAAGCACCAATCAGGGGTAGGATATAAGAACATTTCCAAGGCATTGAATATCCTCTCAGAGCACAGTAAAGTCCATTATTAAGAAATGGAGAGAATATGGCACAACTGTGAATCTGTCTAGAACAGGCCGTCCTCAAAAACGGAGTATCCGG
>NW_026707641.1:227500-230000 GCF_902713425.1 Acipenser ruthenus
TTGAGCAAGGTACTTTACCTAGATTGCTCCAGTAAAAATCCAACTGTATAAATGGGTAATTGTATGTAGAAAAATAATATAATTGTATGTAAAAATAATGTGATATCTTGTAACAATTGTAAGTCGTCCTGGATAAGGGTGTCTGCTAAGAAATACAGTGGCTCTCAAAAGTATTCACCCCCCTTGGACTTTTCCACATTTCATTGTGTTACAACATGGAATCAAAATGGATTTAATTGGGAGTTTTTGCCACTGATCAACACAAGAAAAGTCCATAATGTCAAAGTGAAAAATAAAATCTACAACTTGTTCTAAATTAATTACAAATATAAAACAGAAAATAATTGATTGCATAAGTATTCACCCCCTTTGCTATGACACACCTAAATAAGCTCTGGTGCAACCAATTGTCTTTAGAAGTCACATAATTAGTTGAATGGAGTCCACCTGTGTGCAATTAAGGTGTTTCACATGATTTCAGGTTAAATACACCTGTCTCTGGGAGGTCCCACAGTTGGTTAGTACATTTCCTAACAAAAACTACATCATGAAGATGAAGGAACATTCAAAGCAAATCCGGAATAAGGTTCTTCAAAAGCACCAATCAGGGGTAGGATATAAGAACATTTCCAAGGCATTGAATATCCTCTCAGAGCACAGTAAAGTCCATTATTAAGAAATGGAGAGAATATGGCACAACTGTGAATCTGTCTAGAACAGGCCGTCCTCAAAAACGGAGTATCCGGGCGTATAGGGCACTAGTCAGGGAGGCCACCAAGAGGCCTATGGCAACTCTAAAGGAGTTACAGTTTTCCACGGCTGAGCTGGGAGACACTGTGCATATGGCAACAATAGCCCGGGTGCTTCACAAAACTGGCCTTTATGGGAGAGTGGCAAAAAGAAAAGAACTCGCATCAAATCTCGGCTAGAGTTTCCCAGAAGGCATGTGGGAGACTCTGAGACCAAGTGGAAGAAGATTCTATGGTCTGATGAGACCAGAATAGAGCTTTTTGGCCACAACGCTAAGCGCTATGTTTGGCGCAAGCCTAACACCGTACATCATCCTGAGAACACCATCCCTACCGTGAAGCATGGTGGTGGCAGCATCATGCTATGGGGATGCTTCTCTGCGTCAGGGCCTGGAAAGCTCGTGAAGATAGAGGGCAAAATGGATGCGGCAAAGTACAGAGAAATCCTGAAGGAAAACCTGCTGAAGTCTGCAAGAGACCTGGGACTTGGAGAAGATTCATCTTCCAGCAGGACAATGACCCCAAACATACAGCCAAAGGCACACTGGAGTGGCTTAAAAACAAAAAGGTCAATGTCCTGGAGTGGCCCAGTCAAAGCCCGGACCTCAATCCAATTGAGAATATGTGGAAAGAGTTGAAAATTGCTGTTCACCAAAGGTCCCCATCCAACTTGACGGAGCTTGAGCAATTTTGCAAAGAAGAATGGGCAAAAATAGCAGTGTCCAGATGTGCAAAGCTGGTAGAGACTTATCCAAATAGACTCATGGCTGTAATTGCTGCCAAAGGTGCCTCTACCAAATATTGACTCAAGGGGGTGAATACTTATGCAATCAATTATTTTCTGTTTTGTATTTGTAATTAATCTGTGGAGAAGATCTTCCCTGTTTTTCAACATTTACTTTTCAAAACGAACATTTGTCATTCAAAAGTCCAACAGCATAATGCAAGGAGAATGGCTAATTCATTAGGAACAGTCATGTTGAAGACAGTACCAGTTTCAAATGATTAAAAACTGGGAAACTGTTTGAGAAAAGAAATATATAAAATAGTTTATTTAAAAATATTTAATATATACACATTTTTTTAAGAAATACTGTTCCAATGGTCATTTCAAATGTGCTGCGAGTTTAAAATCGTCTGGAAATTAAACACTGATGCCTTTTTTAATTGTATTGTTTTTGAAAAAAGTTGAAAGGCTGGGAGAATCTTCTGTGGAGAAGATCTTCCCTCCCTTTCAACATTAATTCTCAAACTGAATGCAGTAGGGATTCAAGGAAATGCATGCACATGGATTAGGGAGTGGTTAACATGTAGAAAACAGAAAGTACTAAATAGAGGAGAAACCTCAAAATGTAGTGAGGTAGCCAGGGGTGTACCTCAGGGATCACTATTAGGTCCTCTGCTATTCCTAATCTACATTCATGATTTAGATTCTGGTATAGTAAGCAAGCTTGTTAAATTTGCAGACGACACAAAAATAGGAGTGGCGGCAAACACTGTTGTAGCAGCAAAGGTCATTCAAAATGATCTAGACAGCATTCAGAACTTGGCAGACACGTGGCAAATTACATTTTAATAGAGAGAAGTGTAACGTATTGCACACAGGCAATACAAATGGGCATTATAAATATCATATGGGAGATACTGAAATTGAAGAAGGGATCTATGAAAAAGACCTAGGAGTTTATGTTGACTCAGAAATGTCTTCATCGAGACAATGTGAGGAAGCAATAAAAAAGGCCAACAAGATG
>NW_026707641.1:242500-245000 GCF_902713425.1 Acipenser ruthenus
TCTATTCTAACTATGGTCATTTAGCTCAATGGTGACTCTGGTCATGTAGCTCAATGGTGACTCTGGTCATGTAGCTCAATGGTGACTCTGGTCATGTAGCTCAATGGTGACTGGTCATGTAGCTCAATTTTGACTATGGTCAGTGCGGCAGTGTGGAGTAGTGGTTAGGTCTCGGGACTCTTGACTAGAAGGTCGTGGGTTCAATCCCAGGTGGGGGACATTGCTGCTGTACCCTTGAGCAAGGTACTTTACCTAGATTGCTCCAGTAACAATCCAACTGTATAAATGGGTAATTGTATGTAGAAAAATAATATAATTGTATGTAAAAATAATGTGATATCTTGTAACAATTGTAAGTCGTCCTGGATAAGGGTGTCTGCTAAGAAATACAGTGGCTCTCAAAAGTATTCACCCCCCTTGGACTTTTCCACATTTCATTGTGTTACAACATGGAATCAAAATGGATTTAATTGGGAGTTTTTGCCACTGATCAACACAAGAAAAGTCCATAATGTCAAAGTGAAAAATAAAATCTACAACTTGTTCTAAATTAATTACAAATATAAAACAGAAAATAATTGATTGCATAAGTATTCACCCCCTTTGCTATGACACACCTAAATAAGCTCTGGTGCAACCAATTGTCTTTAGAAGTCACATAATTAGTTGAATGGAGTCCACCTGTGTGCAATTAAGGTGTTTCACATGATTTCAGGTTAAATACACCTGTCTCTGGGAGGTCCCACAGTTGGTTAGTACATTTCCTAACAAAAACTACATCATGAAGGTGAAGGAACATTCAAAGCAAATCCGGAATAAGGTTCTTCAAAAGCACCAATCAGGGGTAGGATATAAGAACATTTCCAAGGCATTGAATATCCTCTCAGAGCACAGTAAAGTCCATTATTAAGAAATGGAGAGAATATGGCACAACTGTGAATCTGTCTAGAACAGGCCGTCCTCAAAAACGGAGTATCCGGGCGTATAGGGCACTAGTCAGGGAGGCCACCAAGAGGCCTATGGCAACTCTAAAGGAGTTACAGTGTTCCACGGCTGAGCTGGGAGACACTGTGCATATGGCAACAATAGCCCGGGTGCTTCACAAAACTGGCCTTTATGGGAGAGTGGCAAAAAGAAAGCCATTGTTGAAAAGAACTCGCATCAAATCTCGGCTAGAGTTTCCCAGAAGGCATGTGGGAGACTCTGAGACCAAGTGGAAGAAGATTCTATGGCCTGATGAGACCAGAATAGAGCTTTTTGGCCACAACGCTAAGCGCTATGTTTGGCGCAAGCCTAACACCGTACATCATCCTGAGAACACCATCCCTACCGTGAAGCATGGTGGTGGCAGCATCATGCTATGGGGATGCTTCTCTGCGTCAGGGCCTGGAAAGCTCGTGAAGATAGAGGGCAAAATGGATGCGGCAAAGTACAGAGAAATCCTGAAGGAAAACCTGCTGAAGTCTGCAAGAGACCTGGGACTTGGAGAAGATTCATCTTCCAGCAGGACAATGACCCCAAACATACAGCCAAAGGCACACTGGAGTGGCTTAAAAACAAAAAGGTCAATGTCCTGGAGTGGCCCAGTCAAAGCCCGGACCTCAATCCAATTGAGAATATGTGGAAAGAGTTGAAAATTGCTGTTCACCAAAGGTCCCCATCCAACTTGACGGAGCTTGAGCAATTTTGCAAAGAAGAATGGGCAAAAATAGCAGTGTCCAGATGTGCAAAGCTGGTAGAGACTTATCCAAATAGACTCATGGCTGTAATTGCTGCCAAAGGTGCCTCTACCAAATATTGACTCAAGGGGGTGAATACTTATGCAATCAATTATTTTCTGTTTTGTATTTGTAATTAATCTGTGGAGAAGATCTTCCCTGTTTTTCAACATTTACTTTTCAAAACGAACATTTGTCATTCAAAAGTCCAACAGCATAATGCAAGGAGAATGGCTAATTCATTAGGAACAGTCATGTTGAAGACAGTACCAGTTTCAAATGATTAAAAACTGGGAAACTGTTTGAGAAAAGAAATATATAAAATAGTTTATTTAAAAATATTTAATATATACACATTTTTTTAAGAAATACTGTTCCAATGGTCATTTCAAATGTGCTGCGAGTTTAAAATCGTCTGGAAATTAAACACTGATGCCTTTTTTAATTGTATTGTTTTTGAAAAAAGTTGAAAGGCTGGGAGAATCTTCTGTGGAGAAGATCTTCCCTCCCTTTCAACATTAATTCTCAAACTGAATGCAGTAGGGATTCAAGGAAATGCATGCACATGGATTAGGGAGTGGTTAACATGTAGAAAACAGAAAGTACTAAATAGAGGAGAAACCTCAAAATGTAGTGAGGTAGCCAGGGGTGTACCTCAGGGATCACTATTAGGTCCTCTGCTATTCCTAATCTACATTCATGATTTAGATTCTGGTATAGTAAGCAAGCTTGTTAAATTTGCAGACGACACAAAAATAGGAGTGGCGGCAAACACTGTTGTA
>NW_026707641.1:260000-262500 GCF_902713425.1 Acipenser ruthenus
AAACAAAACCACACCGAGACTTGTCCAGGACTTTTTCTTGGAAAGTGTGAGCTCTGGTTCAAGTGCGGAGCCTCCCACAGCATGGACCCGACAGGAGGAGTCATCCCGGCCATCTTCCCCTGCCCAGCACAAAGCCTCCAAGCCTGGCTTCAACTGATCACTCACAAGCATTTTTCTGACACCTCCGTCCTGACTTAGAAATATTTTTTGTTCTAAAAACCCTGTCGACGGAAATCTCCGCGGGTCCCCCCGTTGTATCTCAGACATGGAGTCTTTATGGGCAACGGGGCCGAAGTCACACTGCCAAGGAGTCGCTGCCACCCCGCAGGACATTTCAATCTCGGCCGTTTACAGACTTCCATAAACTGCCCTGCTATGGTCATGGTCATGTCATGTTAAAGATAGGCGACATGACTATGTCTTTTTCAACTCTTAGTTTCTGGCGGAGCCAAAAAAGTCCGGACTATGGTCATCTAATGTTAAAGATAGGATTTTTTTTTTTAAAGTGCTCGGCCAATGACCATGTCCACCAAAAGGCTCGCATTGAAGGTAGACACGACCATGTCCACAGCGGGACTTAGTCTCTAGCAGCAAAAACATGGAGGTCACCAAGGACACAAACGGCACACTGCTGCTGAAAACAGAGCCTCCAAACCCCGCGAGGGCAACAGGCTTCAAGTGCACTGAAAGTCAGCGACACAAATGGCACACTGTTGCCCAAAACAGAGCCTCCAAACCCCGTGAAGGCAAGAGACTTAAAGTGCATTAAAAATAAAAAAATGTAAGGGACCCACACTGCCTACTCAAGCCCAAAACAGAGCCTCCAGCCCGGCCTGATCTGGCGCCAGGCGCGGGAGGGCAGCATACTTCCATCAGCATGGAAGTCCAGGACTGTAAGGGGACCCACCGCCTCCCCAAGCCGAAAACAGAGCCTCCAGCCCGACCTGATCTGGCGCCAGGCACGGGAGGGCAACAGACAGACTTCCAGGGAAGTGGAAGCTGCCAGGGGTGAATGGGAACTCTGCCCGGGGTGCAGAGCCTCCCACATGGCTTGACTTATTATTTTTACTTAAATATTTTTTTGATGAAAAGACCATGCCCTTAGTAATATGCACTTACCCCCCCAGTGTATCTGTTATCTAATAGCATTATGAGAGCAAGTCACTACTTCATGCCGACCTCCTGGAACTGCCGCTCGGCCACCCAGACCCACTTTGTCCACTAAGGTTTTTTGTGGCTATGGTAATGTATTATTATTATGTGTTTATTTAGCAGACACCTTTATCCAAGGCGACTTACAGAGACTAGGGTGTGTGAACTTTGCATCAGCTGCAGAGTCACTTACAATTACATCTCACCCGAAAGACGGAGCACAAGGAGGTTAAGTGACTTGCTCAGGGTCACACAGTGAGTCAGTGGCTAAGGTGGGATTTGAACCGGGGACCTCCTGGTTACAAGCCCTTTTCTTTAACCACTGGACCACACAGCCTCCAATGTAGCACTATTCTGACTCTAGTCAATTCTATTCTAACTATGGTCATTTAGCTCAATGGTGACTCTGGTCATGTAGCTCAATGGTGACTCTGGTCATGTAGCTCAATGGTGACTGGTCATGTAGCTCAATTTTGACTATGGTCAGTGCGGCAGTGTGGAGTAGTGGTTAGGTCTCGGGACTCTTGACTAGAAGGTCGTGGGTTCAATCCCAGGTGGGGGACATTGCTGCTGTACCCTTGAGCAAGGTACTTTACCTAGATTGCTCCAGTAAAAATCCAACTGTATAAATGGGTAATTGTATGTAGAAAAATAATATAATTGTATGTAAAAATAATGTGATATCTTGTAACAATTGTAAGTCGTCCTGGATAAGGGTGTCTGCTAAGAAATACAGTGGCTCTCAAAAGTATTCACCCCCCTTGGACTTTTCCACATTTCATTGTGTTACAACATGGAATCAAAATGGATTTAATTGGGAGTTTTTGCCACTGATCAACACAAGAAAAGTCCATAATGTCAAAGTGAAAAATAAAATCTACAACTTGTTCTAAATTAATTACAAATATAAAACAGAAAATAATTGATTGCATAAGTATTCACCCCCTTTGCTATGACACACCTAAATAAGCTCTGGTGCAACCAATTGTCTTTAGAAGTCACATAATTAGTTGAATGGAGTCCACCTGTGTGCAATTAAGGTGTTTCACATGATTTCAGGTTAAATACACCTGTCTCTGGGAGGTCCCACAGTTGGTTAGTACATTTCCTAACAAAAACTACATCATGAAGATGAAGGAACATTCAAAGCAAATCCGGAATAAGGTTCTTCAAAAGCACCAATCAGGGGTAGGATATAAGAACATTTCCAAGGCATTGAATATCCTCTCAGAGCACAGTAAAGTCCATTATTAAGAAATGGAGAGAATATGGCACAACTGTGAATCTGTCTAGAACAGGCCGTCCTCAAAAACGGAGTATCCGGGCGTATAGGGCACTAGTCAGGGAG
>NW_026707642.1:0-23133 GCF_902713425.1 Acipenser ruthenus
ATACATATAGTATAGCACGAATAATTCATGACCATGTGTTTCAAGGCTATGGTCTCTGTTATTTACAAATCTCTTTCTGTCCAATTTAAACCATACAAAATATATCAGTAGGTTGCACCAAAGAGTATGAAAAATGATTTATTTTCATTAGATAGGCTACTTTTTTTTAAAAGCAAATACATTTACTGTTGAACAATAAAATACATTTCATGCAAATTTACAGCTTTGGCTTTTTTGTCCAGATGTTTTGGTATTTTTTTATTATTTTACACAGAAGCTCTAAATGAATTATTTTACACCATATTCTATGAGGCTTTCAAAGGCATGGACATTCACTTATGTTTCATTTTGTGGGGGGTTGCGCATGCATGCCTTGGTTTAATATAACATTATGATGTTAGGATTTATGAATGCGTTGTTGACCAAGATGTAAGTTCCACTTGCATATATATATATATATTCCCCTAGTAGTCCTACTCTTGACATTGGCTGCTTTCACAGCTGCAATGACTTCTTATGTTTCTTTAAAAATAAAATATTAGACATCAGAAATGAGATTCCACAGACACCTTCTATTAAGGAGGACTCCAGCACAGTTTTACCAACTATAACTATTATGGTTACTGTGGGGGCTTTTTCTTTGATTACCTTGCAGGAACTGACAGAGCTAGTTCAACATATGAGAGCTACTACATGCTCTCTTGATCCTATTCCAACAAAACTATTAAAATATGTTCTTGTTGTTATTAATACCCACATTTTAAAAATTATAAATGGTTCCCTTTATCCGGTATAGTTCTCTCAGCACTTAAGGTAGCTCTGGTAAAGCCTATGCTTAAGAAACACAATTTGGACCCTAAAATCCTCAATAACTATAGGCCAACCTCTAACCTACCAATCTTAGATAAGGTTCTCTAGAGAGAATTGTTGCAATTCAGTTACAACCATTTCTAACTCTTTATGGTATATTCGAGAAGTTTCAGTCTGTTTTTCGTGCTGCACATAGCACCGAGACAGCCCTTGTCAGAGTTGTGAATGATCTGCTGATAAGCTCTGACTCAGGCTTTCCATCAGTTTTAATTCTTCTAGATCTAAGTGCTGCCTTTGATACTGTAGACCATTCCATCCTACTGAATAGTCTTGAAAGCACAGTAGGACTAACTGGCCTTGTCCTACCCTGGTTCAAATCTTATCTTTCTGATAGGTTTCAGTTTGTCTCTATTGGGGAGATAAAATTGGCACTATCGGAAGTTGTCTGTGGTGTTCCACAGGGCTCCATTCTAGGACCCTTGTTGTTTTCATTATATATGCTGCCGTTAAGTGATATTATCTGCAGACACAGAGTGAACTTCCATTGCTATACTGATGATAGCCAGCTATATTTGCCCCTATAACCAAGAATTTCTTCTGCCTAGGAGTTATAAGCTACTTGCCTTACAGACATCAAGTCTTGGAGATTCAGATAAAACAGAGGTTATGCTAGTGGGCTCATAGAACCAACTAAAAGGAAATGGCGGATTACATGAGCTTGACCCTTGCAGTCTCTCATAAAAACTTAAACTAGAAATTAAGAGTTTGGGGGTCATCTTTGATCCTGATCTATCATATGAGACTCATATTAAGGGAGTTACTAAAGTATCTTTTTACCATTTGAGAAATATAGCCAAACTTAGACCAATTATTTCTGTATCTGATGCCGATAGACTAATGCATGCCTTTGTGTCATCTAGAATTGATTATTGTAATGCACTTTTTTCTGGTGTCCCAAAATGTGTGGTATCCCGCTTGCAGCTTGTTCAGAATACCGCTGCTAGAATTCTGACTAAAACCAGGAAAAGTGAACATATTACTCCTGTTTTGGACTCTTTACACTGGCTCTCTGTGCAGTATAGAATTGATTTTAAGATTTTGCTGTTAACTTACAAGGCCCTGAATGGATTAGCACCTAGTTATTTGTAGGAGTTACTGACTCTGTATCTTCCAAACCGCACTCTGAGATCACAGGATGCGGGGCTGCTGGCTATTCCTAGGGTCAACAAAAGCAACATGGGAGGTGGGGCTTTTTGTTGTAGAGCTCCTAAATTATGGAATGCTCAAAACCTGGACTGGATTGAGAATCGCTGGATCAGAATGCACTGGAAGAAACACGGGATACAGCGATTTACCAAAGTGAATAATGCGAGTACCACTTTGAGACTCACCCTTATATTGTTTGAGTTGGTTAACGCGTGTGGTTTTTATTAGGTTTGTGCAGAAGACAAAACAAAGGATATACAAAGCATAGTGTTGTTTGGAAAAGTGTTTTATTATTCAGGACCCTGAAATGAGAAGGAAAGATAATTAATTAAAGGAAAATACAACGACTCAATAAAACAATAATACAATTCTGTTGTTACCTGCTTGGCCAAGAAGGTTTATACTGTGTTGAAAGTTGCTCTGGGGAAGCACGTGGTGTGGACCTGGAAAACAATACATTCTGCAACCCTACATCTCACCACAAGGGGCAGTCGTGAGACACAAAACTAAAATACAACACTTACCTTTGCTATACCTTCAAAGTCTTGGACTTGTTCATTGTGTGGCCCTGGAAACTAACACTGTCTGCAAAGCTGTGTCTCACCACAAGGGGCGGACGTGAGACATGGAACTGGAAGATTATACTGACCTTTGACATATCTCCAAAGTCTGGGACTTGCTTAAAAAGGAAGTAAGGACAAAGTTCTGTGTATATACTATATCCTGCTCTTAATTGTACTGTAATTCTTGAGATGTATTTTTTGTATACAACTGTAAGTCGCCCTGGGTAAGTGCATTGCTAAAAAATGAATAATAATAATAATAATAATAATAATAATAATAATAATAATAATAATATGGTATTTTGGTGGTGGATAATCGCACTTGTAATAAATAAACAGGTGACTTATTTGATTACAGTGGTGCAGTCTTTTTACTGGCGGTCAAGAAGTGACCTTGTATATATTAGTACTGTATATTAGGGGTGTGTAGAGGACCCATTACTCAGATGGTATCATCAGAAGTAGGCATGGTTAAAACTAGATTTTCATCCAGAAAAAGCCCAGACAGTAGGTTATTGTTTATTTAACAAGGTTTTTTATTGTTTGAAAGTCCTGATGTGCCATTTTAATTCTTGTTGACCAACACATTATTTTTTATTATCAAATTAAATGGGATGTTTGTGATGGGGTGGCAATACATTTACACAGTTGAAGTGGAGGCCACTTTGACCAGATTGCAAACTTGCAAGATGTATGTATTTTATTGTTATTTAATTCCTAGTTGTTTCGGGGATTATCATGCCACGATCAGGTAAGTATGGTAGACACCACATCCCACAACCAAACAATTACAAACACAGAGATACACTCTTGTTTTTCTTTTTAACAAAATGAATGAAGGCACACAGCAGCAGTAAATTAGGTTCTGTTTTTTTTTTTTTTTACAGAGAAATAGAAATAATATAACTCACACCGACCCCCCCCCCCTCCAAAAGCACAACAAAATGACTGAAATACTAACACAAAAACACCTTTAATGTGTAGCAAAAGACATTCCAAAAGTGCATTGTAATTTTGTGTTATTTGTAATCATAAACTATAATGTTTAACAGCACCATTGATAACATGTGAATACTAATATACAGTAGCCACGTATAAGAGATCTAAAGTACTTCCTATGTTATATATCACTGTGGCAATGTGGTTGATTGCGAACAGGTGCAGAGGTCATGCAGTGTAGGAATAACACAGACAGATTGTAATCCGGTATGGAAAAGGGGTATTGTATTTTTATACTGCAGGTCTGGTGACCAAAACAATGATCCCCAGCAATACACAGCAATGTGTAATGCACGGGGTTAAATAATAACGGGTTGCTAACAATAAACACAGGTATCCCTCCCACAATATACATACACGGTCACCAGTCCTGGGTGCGTGCTGTAGTGCTCGTGGTAGGTGATAATGAGTGACAATAGTGCAGTGCTGTTCAGGGTTTTTATGCTAGCCCTTAGCTACAGCTCCAGAACGTGTTAGCTATCTATAAAACACAAGTAACAATTATAGACAAGACAAACAAACACTCACGACATTTTTTAAAAGCGGCACGGGTCCTTCCGGGTTATGTTTCCGTAACCAAAGCGAAGGAGTAGATTGTGATTCTCCGTCCCCTTTTTATGCTGTCACGCATGACCCCTTGGCAGCTGTCTCTACTATCTGCAGCTGCTACGTCGTTTCCCTTCCGGGTCAATACGTTCCTGCAACGGAGTCTCGCCTTCTTCCACACTGACCGACTTCCCGGCCTGGGGAAAGAACTGTCAGGCCAGCCCGTCCAAAGAACTCTGCTTTCGCTGCTTAGTGCCCTCACAGGTCAGGAGGGAGATTTACAACCAAAACTCATTGTATTTCTGTCACAATCACATACAGCTATTGTATGAAAAATGGCCAATTAAAAAAGCATTATTATATATTCAGATTTAAGAAGTGCTCTGAATACTCCCTTTGATCTTCCGTATGACAGAATGCAGTTCTATATTTATATGTGTACAGCATGCACACATTCTGACAGAGTGGTTACAACAAGCAAGAACAAAAAAGAATGAAAGTTCCATAGTTTCATCCTGAGCTGGAAAGTTTGATAACAATAGTAAGTTCATATTGCCCTTATGACAAATATGTAGGATTGTGCTTGCCACACTATGATTGCAGTTGATATCTAATGATGAATTAGATGCTGCATTGCATAGAAATCGCTCTGTATGAATAACATGTTTTGGGTAAACCTCCATCTGGTTAATTGTCATCCCAAGGTAGCACCAATGATTACTGTAACTGGAAAGGAAGTTGCAACTAATCCCCACAACATGGAGGTATTACTTAATGGTTAATTTAAGTCACCCTTGCGCTGCAGTGGTTTATCCCATGGATCAGAAATATGATGAGTTGCCATGGCCACAGCTCTGCACACCTTGGCTGTTGTTTTCCACACTTCTTGTTAATTTGCGCGACTATAACCCAGCTGCATGTCCTCCTTCACTAATTGTGGTAAAGTCGTGTTGTGTACTTTGTTGGTTTTAAGGTGTTAGTTATTCAATTGTAATGTATGGATAAATGAATCATTAATTCATAGGCATTCAAAGAGGATGCTGCCGCACCTAAATAAAATGCAATATATATATAACAAATATAAATGTAGGCATACTTAATACATTATATAAATGCCAGACACCTAGTTTAAAAATTACCTAAGTTTTTCATATGATAAGAAAATCCTTGAGATATATTGTTTAGAAATCTTAGCTACACTAGTTAGGCTGTGTGATAGGGGGTCTGGGTTATCCGCTGACAGACGGAGGGACACACAGAGGTGACGTTGGATTTATTTACCAGAACAACAAACAAAAACCATGTGACAAACAAAAAGTGTAAGAAAAGGCAAAACAAAAACACTGAGAAAACAAACTACAAACAAGGTTGCCCTCAACACAACGAGCGCTACACCCGCTACTCAGAGAGGTCCCGCTGCTGCACATAGTAAAAACCTAACACTGATTACACATGCGGTGATCAGCGGTTTTGGCTTCTTATTGGTGGAGCTCCATTCCTGATTTGGCCTTTAAAGGTTTCATTGTGCTGGTAGCGTGGACCGTCATTGGCTTTCCAGCAGCCTCAAGGAATAAAAGACCCCTTTTATTGCAAGACGCTACGCCCACCAGCCGGTCAAGGAACCAGAGCCATCCAATTCTCGACTGTGATTCTCAACTGCGGAGCATATGGCTGTCAAATCATTTATACAAAAAACAAACAAAAAGCACACTTTTCTTATGCAGGGCCTCAGCCTTGCCACAGGCTGTATTAGCACAGTAAAGCCTAGGGTACTGAGCTGTAGCCTGTCTTTACATAAGTAACATAAGTAAGTAACATAAGTCATTAATCAACATTTTGGGTCAGACTATTGCTTGAAGGAAACAAGCAACTTGCTGCCTGTGGATAATTTGAATATGTTTTAGCAAGTTTATTGATATGGAATCAGACAGAATGCTTTGTAGTGATTAATTATTTGACAATGTCATGTAATTCCCTAGGGCACAAATGGTAAAGATTTATGTCCAAGTGTGGCTATCCAGTGCTACACTTTTAGTGTGACAAGGAGAAGAATGACTTACTCCATATCTGGTTCAGTTTTAGTCATTGATAGATGGACCTTTCGAAGAACAACTATATCCTTGGCAAAGTGTGAATCAGAACTTTTTATGCCCTTTAAGTGACTATTAACTTACAATTTTAGTCAGTATCCCCTCAATTCTCCCCACAGTAAGACATGATTGTACTAAAAAAATGCATGTAATCTTAATGATTAATTGGAAGGCTTGTGTGCTCTGTACTATAGTTAAATAAGCAAGAATGTTCTTTCACAGCATATAATTAGCAGTGGTCTGCCATATGCAGTTTAGACACTTATACAGTGGCCCTAGGGTTACATTTTAATTATGGTATAGCTATCCTTATCACAGCTTTTAAAAAGTACCAAATAACAAAAACTATAACTATAACTGTGTTCAATATTATTTAAAGACAACACTGCATAAAATCCCAAATATTGGTCACAGTTGTTGCAAAATTGAAATGTAATCCTAATGTATTATTGAATTAACTAATTTTGCTTCATAAAGTCGAATGAAACCTGCTGAATAATGCTACTTTAACATATAAAATTACTGTACATACTGCTTTGTAGTTTTCCATATACTTACGTAAAAACTGACAAAAATGTAAAAATGTGACATTTCGAAATCTAACCTGCAATACTGTACTACAATTATAGCTTCTAGTAGAATGTTGCTATATAATGTTGTAGTTTATTTGATTACATGGTTAAATAAAAGATCTAAATTATGTTCATATAGTTTCATTTTTTATTTTGTCTCAATCCTAGGTGATGCAGAACTTTTGGCAATAGCTGTATTTATATATATATATATATATATATAGAGAGAGAGAGAGAGAGAGAGAGAGAGAGAGAGAGAGAGAGAGAGAGAGAGAGAGAGAGAGAGAGAGAGAGAGAGAGAGAGAGGTGGCTTTAAATTGGCAACAAAAAGGGCTATGCCAAAATTGCCTTCAGTTCAATACATAGAGGGCACCAAGGTCACTAAAAGTCAAGGCCAAACTGTAGGATGTTGTGTCATTCATATATAAAGCTAATTATTGGCCACAGAAAGAAAAACACAGTTTAACTTAATAATAACTATGTATCAGA
Organism: Acipenser ruthenus; assembly: GCF_902713425.1. Taxonomy (NCBI): domain Eukaryota; kingdom Metazoa; phylum Chordata; class Actinopteri; order Acipenseriformes; family Acipenseridae; genus Acipenser; species Acipenser ruthenus. The sequence continues at coordinate 7,276 of NW_026707642.1, forward strand.
AAATGCTGTTTTTTTGTGTTTGCTTTTTTGTCAACCAGCAGCCTGGACAGGTCTCCAGACTAACCTTTTACCTTAGGAGTCAATGGCTTAGGCCCCAAAAAATTGATCACCATATCCAAATTGTTGGGTACCATTTTAGGAGCAAGTTGGTTGCTACCATATCCAACTGCTTAAAATATAACAATTTGTTAAGACATTAAAGTGATACTAAAACAGTAACTTAATGGCTGTACTCACTTGTTTGTTGTCTCATTTTGTTGAATATGTGAATATGCAGCTGATGACTGCAATGAACTCAGCATTTTATATTTGAGATAAGTGTTGTGTATGGAATTGGTGACTGCACCTCCAATTGTGTACAGTTGTAGTATCACCTAAACATTCGTGCACTGATGCACCACTTGATTTGAAGACAGAAATATGTGGAACACTGGCCTTGGTCATCTGTTTAAGGGGTCTCACATTGGCAAAAAAACCAAAACGATTTATTCTTGCTGTACAATTGAATTCAGTATGACCTCTGTAAAGTAATTTTTCACCTTCAACATCACCTCTGTCTTACTTTAAAATGGCAAAAACTCCACACATTTGTTGTGAACTACTGTGCAATATAGAATAACATATCGCATTGTTAAAATCAATGAAAAATAAAATACAAGCAGACATGGAAGTAATTAACAGGAAACTGTATCCACTGATGCAGTGTTTCTGAGTACTCCCTTGTGTTAAATTCAAAACCCATTGATGGGAAAATTCATCTAGCAAGTTCCATTTAAGTGGTGAGGACTGTGAAATTAACAAGTACTCTCTCTGAACCAAACACAATATGCTGACCTACACATAAAGAGTTTGTATTCACTGCAGGGAAAAGCAAGCAGTTATTATATTTATAACATAAATCCTTTTTAGTCTCCAGTTTGTACTTGCCTATGCTGAAAGATATCACTTCAAAGTTACTGTCTTACTGGTACATTCTGTCCCTCCTGTATGATACAATTGTAACCACAAACAATTTTACCATTTTAAAAACAGTGGGCACTATGCCTTAACTCCAATTTTAAATAAAGTTATCAGTATATTAATGCTTCTGTAATTGAGAGCTTCTCTGTACACATTATCTGATTTTGCATCACTGCTGTATTTTGATTTTTCTACTCACAAAAAACTGGCGAGAACTTGGAATGTGACCCAATGGGTATTTTCTTTCTTGCTGGAGCTGCATTACAAAGGGAGTAATAAAAAGCTATGTCTTGCAGTTTACGGTGTCATAAAAATACACTTTTTAATATCATATGTAATGCACTGTAGAGGTCAGGGAGGGATAAATTGGGCATGAGGGAGGGGAGATTGGACTTGTTATCAGTCAAAAAGAGTGTTTTATTACTTAAATTGGGAGGGTTATATCAGCCAATAAATGTACTGTATGCTCCTCAAGTGATCCAGGGTTTAAGCAGCATAGTGGCACCTATAAGAATACATTGTTTTCAGACCAATATGTTTTTACAGCAAATATTATTTGTGCCGCCCTATAGCCCTTTATGTGCTGCACCTCACAAAGTATCCTCTATTGCAGTGGTGCACAACTCTGGCCCTCAAGATTAATTTCAAACCAGGGCCTGGACTGAATCAAAATTTGCATGGTACCATATCCATTATAAAGAATAGCAATTGCAGTGTCATACATTTAATTAAGGCATTGGTCTGTATTACAACCAGGTCCTAAATTAGTTCATTGAACCTGCTATGAGTACATTTATGAATTTTGGAAGTGATTGGAATAAAACCCCGGACTGGAATGGATGTTGATAAACACATACAGTGGTATTCAACACAAGCCTTTGGGGACCATTACATGTCAGGTATTTCTATCATCCAGGTAATACATTGTTGAATTTACCCATAGTGTTTTTAATTAAACAACTTGCACTGTAGTTTTTAACTGGAGCTAAATAACAGGCTTAAAGGACACTCTAGGAAGAAAGTACCCTTGAGCTTGTGCATAGGGGTCCTTGCTTCTGGAGCTCTCTTTGACGGCAAGATTAACAGTTTAGGATCACAGACAGTGAGGCCAGTGAAACAGGGGCATAAATACATTACTTACTGCTTCTCAACAGCATGATATCTTAAACCTTGCATTTCCTGAAGTAAATCAATCTCCCCTTGACATATTTAATGAAGGTTAACGTAGAAGCTTTCTACAAAAATACAGTTATTTCATTGATCTCTGGAATGCATTGGTCTTTAATATAGCATGAAGTACATTGCTGTTTACAGAAAGCAATAGAAAGAAGGATGCATCAAGAAGAAAGTGAACCTGAAACAAATAATGTCAATATCTCCCTGTGGAAACAGGATGATAAGAGTTCTAAGATTTTAGAACATTGAGAGATATTAAAGGTACAATGGACTGCACAGTGGGGAACAGCTTTCAGAACTGTGGTGAAGGAGAGTTTACAGAATTAAAAACACATGAGTCTGAGAATTCTTATTCTAACATTGAAAAAGATATTCCTGTTTATATCAATGAAGACCTGTTGTCATTGGCATGGGGCATATGTCTTTAATAAATGTCACTTACGTCTCATACCCACTGCCTTTCCCCAGGTATAGCTGAGCTGGACGGTCTAGGCGAGGTGTAGCTGGATGGTGTTTCCACTGACACTCAGCTATACCTTAGGTACACCTCAGACAGTACAGTTTCGTATCTCAAACTCAACGGGGCCAAACTGTGCTGTGCGGAATGTTTGCTAAAGGACAAACTGTTTTCAATATTGGCTGTAAGTAAAGGCAATGTTCAAAACAAACCAGACACAACAGCTCTCCTCAACATGGGGGTGGAAAACTTCAAGAGCAGCTTTCAGACACAGTTAGAAATATAAGTGCAGCAGCAGGGGATCAATCACACTGCTATTCAGTTTTGAGATAAAATAAAAACATTGAAAAATGAATACAAGATTACATATAATAACACAACGTGACCTTATAGTGCCATGCTATGACCTTTACTGCGCACTACTACTTCCTGGGTCAGCTACACCTGACAAAATTACACTGGAGCGCAGACAGCCATCTTTACTACACCACACCCAAACCGTCCAGCGCAGCTATACCTGGGAAAAGGCAGTGGAAACAAGGCATTATTGAGCCCAGCCCCTTTAGATTGTTCTGGACTGACTGGTACAGTAGGGCTGTCAGTTACCCTCCAAACAGCAATCGATTAATTTGGCACACAAAATATAATTGTTTGAAAAAATATTGATAATTGTACTTACGTCGACTATATGTGGTCAAATATAGACATATGAACTTCTAAAGTTTTTCATTTATTTCTATAATAAAACCAAAGTGTTTCTTGTTTAAAAATATACAGCCGCCCATCTCAACCTTAGACTGACATCGAATACACAGAGGGCGTGTACTTGCAAAGCATTTTCAAAAAGTCAGGATGGGACCAGCAAATCAGACGATAGTTCACACTTAAGCAGGCAAAAAATAACCCGCAAACTGCTTGTCTTTTTGGCAGAAATACTGTGTTTGGTGTAATTTAGTTTATAAACTTAAATAGTGTTGTGAACTGTGCAGTACAAAAATATAATTATTTAATCAATTATCCAGTATGTATCTTGATGTATGTAATGAGGAAGAGTATCCTGTGAACCTGACAAAGACGCGTTGTGTCGAAATGCGTAGTTCTACTACCTTTTTGTTTGTTTGCTCGGTTTAGTAAAAAACATGTTTTAACTAATAAAATGAAGAAAAGACTATAATTTTTTTAAAAGACTACAGTAAATCTTGTCCTGATTTTGAGTTTGGCGGATCGATTTGAGAAGTGAGCGTAAGACCAAACAGACTTTCTTTTGTTTTATATACAGTATATATACAGTATATATATAGTTTTGTTTGTACTGGTATCGTACTGTATTAAATGTTGGTTTTGTTTTTCTACAGGCAGAGTTAGTGTGTCTGTAGTAATAGTCGGACTGCATTAGTGGTCTTACACACACACACACACACACACACACACACACACACACACATATATATATATATTATTAGTTTATTTTTTTCACTGAAATTTTCCCTTGCCTCTAAGGCGCTTCCACTGCACTAAACCTTAGGCTCTCCTGAGCCATGTGGGGAATTGCTGCAGTGAGGGGAGAAGCGATTGGACATTCCAAATTGTGAGAACATCAGGAGTAAATTAATAATAGGACACACTAAATAAAAAAAATTAAAAAGAGTGAGCATCTTTCCTATATAATAAATAGTAAAACCTCTTGCTGGTCACCAAATACAAGCAGTTACAAGAATTTTCAGCAGAGTGTTTGCAATGAAAAAAAAATCTCTTTTTAAATCACATATTACAATGCCTTATCTCTCTCGTTTCTTTTTTTTTTTTTTTTACATATTTCTCTCAAAGCTGACATCTGAAAGGTGGAAGTTAATGTAAACATACAGGTATCAATTTCTGTGCCATGGGAGTTTTATCTCACCGTGACAGTTTCTGTATTTTTCCTTGAGTGCAGTAGCATTACTGCTGACTACCAAACAACTCCTGGACACATATAACATACAAAACAGTCTGTGGAGTAGCATTTACAGTCAACGTGAGGAAAGAACATTGAGTTCTGTCCCCCGAGCATCTGATGATCTCGTACATTCAGCATATGCCAAGTGATTGAGGCTGATTTTAAATGTAAGACCTTTAGGGTGCAAGGCTGTTGACTTAATATACATCTGTCTTCTTTAAATTGCTTGCCAAGTACATAGGAATTAGATGCAGCAATTACTGTATAAAGTAGTTTAAAATTAGTTCCACAAGATCTAGTTTGGGGAATATTAAAAAGCTAATAAATACCTGGAGTTTGTCTCTGAACCTAGACACTAGATTCTTTAAAATAATTAAAATATTGAACTTGATGTGAATAAGAATGGTTACATTTACAACTAAAATATAATGGAAAATAAAAGTTAAATTCTGGGTACTTAAAGTCTTTGTAAACATAACAAATATGGATTTACTTAATTACTGAATTAATCTTCTGCGTTTTTATATGATATGGAAATAACCTAAAACATGACATTAAAATGAAATGTTCTTTTTGCAAGGATTCTTAACTTGGTTAAACATACATATTTACATGTATACAGTATCAGTCAAAATCTTAAGTGCTTTATACTTAAAGTGACGATTTCACCATAAGGTAGTCCAAGTTCACATCTGTGAAACCACAATGCATTAGCTACAGAAAAACAATTTTGTTAAAGTAAAATATTGTACATACATAGGAAACGCCTTTAATATGAGTATTTAAAAAACATTTATTTTACATGACAGATGACATATCTGTTGTGAATAATTGTTTAAGGTATGCTGTTCATTCTATGTTTTTCATCAAAGCCTTATCAATAGGGCACACTATCACATAATTACATACATATACACTTCACAAGTGAATGTTTAAGTAATACTAATAAATAGGTCTGTTAAACATTGACTGTTAAACACAGGTGGTTATTATTTAGATATGCAAGGTCAAAATACCCTTCAAAACAATTGCTATGGCAAATTACCACTGAATTTCAGTATTTATTCCCTTTGGTCCTATAAATGTTGGTGTTTAGCACAGCTGGTCAGGGGCATTGCTAAAGATCATTTAGCAGAGACTGAAAAATCCAGGTCGGTTTTAAAATTACAACGACAGATGCTGAACGCTCACATGGAGCCACGTCAGCGCTCACATGTAGTGATCATTTAAAATCTCCTGCTGGCTGTTTCTGAGAAAGAAACATTATTAAACTACCATTTACATTTATATCTACACTTCTAATAAATGACTGTTTCTTCTGTGAGATCGCTATAGCCATCGATTTAGTTAATTTAAAGAAAATAACACATGCATGTGTTGCCATGTTTAAAACGTAATGATTTAAAGGTAATGATGTATATGATGTGTGGTGTTCACTTAAACACTTTTACAATATATACTGTTTTCCACAGACTAACATATTATGTGCAAAGATGCCATTACCTTGCAGTGTAAATCCAATGAAGCTTAAACTGAGTGATGAACCAGAGCCTGGATAAATCCTCCTTTAAAAGTGCTGACTTGCGGGGGAAATAGTAATAGATTTACAAAGTGGGAATCATTACAATGGGGGCATGCAAATGACTAGTGAAAAAGTAATCTACAAGATGTTATTGAACCCACTCTTCAAAAACAGGTCTCTGGTTTAGGCTATGCTGAATTGCTGTAATATGCTGTTGGTAATTAGATATTGATTTAGGCTGTCAATGGGTATACCGCCTCGTGTCCTTCCCAGTGAAACACAGAATGTATAAAAGTCAGGATTAATCTTGTAAACAGCCAAATACCAATTGTACTCCCTACAGTGCATATCACACCAAGCTTGCAAATATCACACAATTTGCAAAATTAAATTACTGCAATATATTTTCTATGTAGAACCATAATAACCTTTTTTGATACATTGCTGATTTACTGGACAAATGACTTTTTGTGATCTATTATTGCACATTATTCTGATATAACTTTTTTTTTATTGAATATACATGCACTGCAAAGCCATATTCTGTGACTAGTTTTTTTTTTTCTTTTCAGATTTTCCCCAGTGTAACAAGGTGCAGTCTGTATAAACCTATTCAGCTTGCAATGACAATCCTCTTATCCGTAGCAGACTCGCAGTGGCCCCACCTGTTTCTTATGTGCACATTCAGGGTTTTCATATGTTAAGTCAACCCCAACAGAGGATCAAAACAATTGCCTTATAACTTTATAAGCATCAAGGCTATTTGTTAGCTCGACAGTGAAGCACATGTGCTGCACCCTTAAGGTGACCAAGTTTGAAAAAAAAGTGTATTAAAGGTTACATGTAACAAGTGTCAATACTAGAGGAGCCAGGGGCATTCCCCCATTTCCCTGTGCAACTGCACTGATACAGAGAACACTGTATTATTGTTATTTTGAAGGAGTAGACCTATTTGTTCCTATTTTATTGATTTATTTGTCCCATACAAAATGCACTGGGAGGATCCACACTTTGAAAAGCATCTGTGGTCTACAGAATATTATTGAATTGTTCTGCGATTAATCAATCCTTTGGCCTCTACCTCATTACTTAACATTATTCAGTATCACATGGCATACAATGGGACATAAAAAACATGTGTCAGAGTATATTATCCACATAAATTGTTACCTGTGTCGACATTTAGCGAGTAAAGAACAATATACAATGCACCAAAAGATCTGTTTACTCTTCTCCATAGCGATGGTACACATTAACAGGGTTCACATATTTTTGGACCACATCTATCAAAAAGCATATCCTTTTTTAGTAGGATTATAAATAGATTGTAATAAAGTTAATATTAGTTTTTGAAGCAGTCTTTAAACAGTTTATATATATTTTATCTGATTACCGTAAATTACGTCGGAATACCACCTGAATATCTTTTGCACTTTCTCTGAGTTGTGAAGTAATTAATTCAGTCCTGTTAATTCATCATGATTTAAAAACGTTTAGGTTCCCTTTCCCCTCCATCTGTTCCTGATGAGTTCACTGATGCTCTTACTCGCCCAACTGGGGATTGTGACAAGAGTTAATTCATGCATCTCATGCATGCTTTATACATGTGATCAACATAATTACAGTTACAAAGGAACAGGTAATTAAATCCACATGAATGAACAGATCTGAATTCAAAATGAATTACTTCAGAACTCAGGAAGTACATAAGATATTCAAGTGTTATTCCATTATTTTAAAGTGTTACCGTTTGTTTGAACAAATAGTGCATGTATTTGCATACTGGGAGAATTCAGTATAACAAACCCCCCCCCCAAACACATACTATTTTTTGCCAAGGAACAATGAATATTATTTTTAATGGCAAGTGGTACAATATACCATTTACCATTTAATTTATCACCCATGATGTACACTATTATGTTTTATTGATAAACACATTTGATTAGAAAGGAACTCGATAGGCCCAAGAAAAAATGCATATACAATGAGAAAAACAACCACAGCTTGTTGACGTTCCATATTTTTTTTTAATTCTTTACTTGTCTGTGTGCTGTAATATGTATTTCTCAACCAAAAGTAAAATATTATCCAGAATTTATAATGCAGAAAATTACTATGTTTCATACTGAAATATGAAAATCAAAGTGTTTAAGAGTTAATGTACAAGCAACTGTCAAACGTATTTATTATTTTGTATTTGGTTCAATGCTGTCGTATGAAAATGAATTAAATGTTAAATAGTATACCAATACATTGTGCTAAAGCTATGTATGTAATATTTAACATTTTACTAAATTGGATTCTTTGTTGTGTGGCCTTCCAAATAATACTCTTAAGAAGGCTCCAATATGTTCAAAATGCTGCTGCTCGTGTTCTAACTAGATCAAAATCCCACGACCACATGAGACTTGTTCTCTCTAAACTCCATTGGCTGCCTATAAATATTGTAAGAAATTCAGACACTTTAGTGATTTTTAAAACTCGTCTTAAGACGTACTTATTTGATTTGGCTTTTGTATAACTGTCACAAAGACGGCCAGAGTGGGTGGCGTCAAACCAGAAACAGGAACACAAACGACAGAGAGATGGGGTTTTGGTGAGGCTGAACGCATGATCGCGTTCAGCATTTAATAAACAGAACAGAAAATAAAAGGTTGGAACAGACAAAAACACTGGACACGGCACTATATGCCAAAATAAAAGGACAAACAAAACGAACTAAACAGTGCACAGACACAAACACGGTGAGTGAAAACACTATTTACTTTATATTTACGTTCTTCCGTTCTTATTATTTAGTTTCTCCTTCTCCACACTCGTTCTCCACTCACCGAACACCTAACCACGACTGAGTGAAAATGTGCATCTATATATACTGTTGTGCTGGGATTCAATTACTAATTAATTATTCACTTGAATCCCAGCACGTGAATTAATTCTGTGCAACCCCGTGCTCACATATTACATTTAACCAGCACGTGAAGTGATTTGTGCTCTCCTCGTGCCTAAACACAAATATACACTTTTTAAATACACGTGAAACACAGACCCGTTTATATCCCGTGTACCAATGACTATACACCAACATTTACACACGCAACATACAACACAAAACACACAATTGCACACAGGGGCGGGGCACATTGCCACATATACCCCCCCTTGTGCGCAGCACACATGGCCTCAACGGCCACCTCCCCCCTTAAAAACCCAGCAGTCCAGGACAAAGTCTCGGGCTGGGAAGGGAGGCTTCAGTGGGCCCATGGCTGGCCATGCTGTCAGCACCCCTGCCGGTAGTGGCACGGCTGACAGCCTGTTGGTCCCGTCCTGCAGCGAAAAAGCTGCGGGGGCAGGTGGTCCCCCGACCTCCCCCTTCTTCGTAGCCGGCAGCTCCCTCCTGTGGGGCTCCGGCCACAAGAACTCCTGCAGCGAAACTGCTGCTGGGGAAAGTGGTCTCCAGACCTCGTCCCCCTTCTTTGTAGCCGGTAGCTCCCTTTGGTGGGGCTCCGACCACAGTACTACCGGCAGCGAAGAAGCTGCAGTGGGAGCAGGTCTCCGGACCTCCCCCACGATCTCCGGCAGCGAAACTGCTGCAGTGGGAGCAGGTCTCCTGACCTCCCCCACGATCTCCGGCAGCGAAACTGCTGCTGGGGTTGGTGGTCTCCAGACCTCCTCCCCCTTCTTCGTGGCCGGCAGCTCCCCTTTCTGGGGCTCCGGCCACCATACTCCCTGCGGAGGTACGGGCAGCAGAGGCAGCTCCTGCTCCTCTGCTCCGGGCGGTGGCGGGGGCAGAGGCAGCTCCAGCTCCTCTGCTCCTGGTGGTGGTGGAGACAGAGGTAGCTCCAGCCCCTCTGCTCCTGGCGGTGGTGGAGGCAGAGGCAGCTCCAGCTCCTCTGCTCCTGGCGGTGGTGGAGGCAGAGGCAGCTCCAGCTCCTCTGCTCCTGGTGGGGTTGGAGGCAGAGGCAGCTCCAGCTCCTCTGCTCCTGGCGGTGGTGGAACCAGCAGGTATTCACCCTCTGCTGGTGGAGGTGGGAGGGGCCAGCAGTCCTCCCACTGCGGTGAAGGTGGAACCAGCAGGTATTCACCCTCTGCTGGTGGAGGTGGGAGGGGCAAGCAGTCCTCCCACTGCGGTGGAGGTGGAACCAGCAGGCATTCACCCTCTGCTGGTGGAGGTGGGACCAGCAGGTATTCACCCTCTGCTGGCAGCTTGGGTCCTAGGGCTGTGGACGCACCGACTCCTCCCTTTTGGGCTGTGGACGCCCCGACTCCTCCCTGTTGGGCTGTGGACGCACCGACTCCTCCCTGTTGGGCTGTGGACGCACCGACTCCTCCCTGTTGGGCTGTGGACGCACCGACTCCTCCCTGTTGGGCTGTGGACGCACCGACTCCTCCCACTCAGGCGTAGGACGTTCGGGCTCCTCCCACTCAGGCGTAGGACGTTCGGGCTCCTCCCACTCAGGCGTAGGACGTTCGGGCTCCTCCCACTCAGGCGTAGGACGTTCGGGCTCCTCCCGCTTGGGCTGTGGACGCTCAGGCTCCTCCCGCTTGGGCTGTGGAGGCAAAACCAGCAGGCATTCTTCCTCTGCTGGTGGAGACGGGGACAGCAGGCATTCTTCCTCTGCTGGTGGACCTGCTACCTGGGCTGCTGTTCCACTTATAATTGCCTCCAGGTAGCTGAGGACCAACCCCACACCTTCCTCCCAGGTGCTTACAGTCTGTTCCCTTGCATATGCCTCCCATCGCTCTCTGTCCATAAACTCCAGGAACTGGACGACTACTGGGATAGACTGGGCCTCCAGCCCAGCATTTTCCAGCATCCAGTCCCGCACTTTGATGGCGTCTTCTGCCATTTTTTTTTTTTTTTTTTTTTTTTCTTTTTTTTAAATCCAAACTGCGGTTCCTGCTCTGGCCTGAGTCCTGGAGGCGCTGTCGATCCCACGCAGGACACCACGTGTCACAAAGACGGCCGGAGTGGGTGGCGTCAAACCAGAAACAGGAACACAAACGACAGAGAGATGGGGTTTTGGTGAGGCTGAACGCGTGATCGCGTTCAGCATTTAATAAACAGAACAGAAAATAAAAGGTTGGAACAGACAAAAACACTGGACACGGCACTATATGCCAAAATAAAAGGACAAACAAAACGAACTAAACAGTGCACAGACACAAACACGGTGAGTGAAAACACTATTTACTTTATATTTACGTTCTTCCGTTCTTATTATTTAGTTTCTCCTTCTCCACACTCGTTCTCCACTCACCGAACACCTAACCACGACTGAGTGAAAATGTGCATCTATATATACTGTTGTGCTGGGATTCAATTACTAATTAATTATTCACTTGAATCCCAGCACGTGAATTAATTCTGTGCAACCCCGTGCTCACATATTACATTTAACCAGCACGTGAAGTGATTTGTGCTCTCCTCGTGCCTAAACACAAATATACACTTTTTAAATACACGTGAAACACAGACCCGTTTATATCCCGTGTACCAATGACTATACACCAACATTTACACACGCAACATACAACACAAAACACACAATTGCACACAGGGGCGGGGCACATTGCAACAATAACTCTCTTTTTTTTCCCTCTGTGAAGTGCCCTGGGATACTTGTTATGAAGGGCGCTATATAATTGAAATGTTGTTTTGTTGTTGTTTTTGTTTATTACCATATCGCACCAGTAAATGTTACAGTACATTCACTGAGGTTTTCCAGGTCAATTTAAAACAATTTTGATAATCGCAGTCGATTTTTCTTTTACAATAACTTAACCAAAAGCCATCCATTTCTAAGCTATTCTCTGTCCAGGCTAACGGTATAGCTAATTGAATGGAAGACTGATTCAGAGCATTTCTCAATACTGCAGTTTTCTTTATTAAGATTTTTGCAGTTTTATGGTCTGATTCTTCTGTTCACAAGCTTAGCAACTACAACCTCAGTAGAGAGGCTAAATTATAAGTACCTAAAGTCACAAACAGTCATGTTAAATAGTTATTTTAGAATGCACCAAAGATGTGTTTTGCCACAATGAAAAAAGGTTATTTATTATTGTTATAAAAAATAACATCATTTTAACGGTAATGGAGAAGGTTGGAGTTTCATTTTTTGGGGGGTATTGTATGCACTGTAGGGATCCTTATGCCAATTTTGATGAAGTGCTTTAATATCTCAACATTTGTTGACTTGCAGTTCTGTGCCTGTAGGAAGTGACTCACAGAAGGATATCCCTGGGAGAAGGCTCACTGCAGATCACATGCTAATATGCCCTTTTCAGAAAAAAGACCACTGCAACATCCATCATGTGGTGTTAAAAAGGAAACTGAATTTGATTGATCTAAAAATGATAGCATTTGGATACCATTTTTTTTTTTTATGTTAGGGTATGTTAATTTTTTAAGGCATATTTCAGTTTCTGTTTCAGAAATTATATGTATCACTTTAGAGTCCAGTCATTTTTCACACTGTACACCGATCCAGTGTTTAAGTGTAGTCCAAAATGCTGTATAAATTGCATTTTGAAAGAGTTGGGTTTCAGCTTTATCTATAACTTCAGAATGAATATTTAGTTCAGTAAGAGCAATGATAGGTAAGTACTGTATGTAACACTTCAATTAGCTGTAATGAAACTTGACAAGCAGGCTCCTGCAGGGCTGGCCTTTCTGAGTGTAAAGAGGCAATTGGCTTGGTTGTGGGATCAGAGGACGACCACTGACTTTCAGATCTTGTGAACTGCTGCGGGGGATTGCTGCAGTGAGGGAGTGTATGTGGACATTTTAAATTTTGAAGAACATCTGGGATAAAATAATTGGGCACTCCAAATTAAACTGGGACTCTGCAGTTTTTATTAAGGGTTAGTGCATTACAAAGGTGTACTGCCTGCCTTATAAAATTGGTTCTAAAGCATAGTAAAAGCCTAGGTAGGGCATGTTAAAGCACAGTTAAACATGGTTGAGTTTATTTTATCTAATGCAAAATGACACTAGGTTTGGAGCTGAACATTGTAGAAGAAATGTAAGACATTAATTAGAAGAGATTGTCTGGATCTCCAAGCTGTCTGAGTTGTCTGAGTTGATTATGCCCTAACCTTATAATGTAGTATTACTGCATAGTTTTCAATTATACTCATTTTAAATTATATTATAACATTTGTTCAGAATCTCTGAGTGTCCTTACAAAATATTCATTAATTTAGCTTGAAAAGTAAAGTAACTAAAAAAATCAAATATCAATTATATTGATCATATTTAGATTTTTTTTTTAATTATTATTTTTTTTTAATTTTACATGTTAGTCAATTTATTATGGTTCATGTTCTTTGTCATTGTATTATGCATTTCATTTTCTTGTGTATAACAGTCAACAAGATTTGGTCAACTAGAACATTCATGATTTGTCTGTGCAGGTCTCTTTCGTCTGAACATTCATTCTTTCTTAAAAGAAGACTTCATTAAATTCCTAAAGTTTTTCATGTCTGGTTGGCTTTGTTTATTGAGTATTGAGCTTTTGAGAATGGCCTCTACTATAGAATACTATAGCATTTTTTTATATAATATGACTTATGTAAGGTATAAACCACGACAGGGTGTTTGGTTCCCATGATATATACATAAAATTCCCTTAATATTGTTAAGATTTTTTGGACTTATTTCCATAAAATTAATATCCATATTTTTGTTATTTAAGTACATTAACCAGCCCATGCTGTAGTTTTTTTTTAACCTTTGTTTTCTTCTATTTCATTTAGCTGTTCCTCATCTATTGTTATGTGTCTACTCTTGCTGGTGCCCCTATTTTCTATTTGATTTGTTTTCCAGGTGGACTGCTGTCTTCATTCAAAGTTGGAGTTGTACCAGTTATATGGAGTTTCATCCCCAAATATATTAAAGGAAATAGGTGGAAGGTCACTCATTTTTGCAGTGGTTTTGTAACGAATGACAAATAAAATGGCAGTTTGTCATTGAATTTAGAATGTAGTGGTGCATAATATATATATAAAGCCTACCTGTAAACATGAGTGTAAGTTCTAGGTTATCCGCTGAGAGACAGGACAGACACACAGAAGTTCTTTGACACGTCAATCAGATGCACAGGATTTATTTACAAACAAAACAACCAAGTGACAATACCAGCGATGGTAGAGAATGGGCAAACAAACAGCAAGTGTAACAGGAAAAACAAAAAGGCACCACAAAACGCAGTGGGTAAAAACACAAGTTTGCCAAAAAGAGGCTCAGCGCTGCTCCCACTAAAAGGGAGGCCCCGCTGCTGGAACCTTATCCCTGACTGCACTCAAATAAACTGGGTGGGATTTCAAATCCCCTAAACTAATTTGATTTCTACAGGTTGCACTTATGACCCTGGTTCCACACACAGTGGTCGCATACTTGGTTTACTCACCCTGGTTAGACACACAGTTGTGCGGGTTCACAGCTGATCCATACATTTTTACCTCCAGTTTGCTGAGAACAAAGGAACTGTTTCTCCAGCTCCTCTTTTAAAGCAGGTGAGCAGGCTTAATTGATAATCAATAATTAACAGTGACTCTCATGTAATTAAAATCCTATAACTCAAACCAACAACACATTATTTACACGCCCAGGGCCTTAGCCCTGCCACAATCTGAATATTTGCAGTTCTACCTACAGTAGGAGCTAGCTTGTTAGCTCAAATTATGTACTACTGCCAATTTATTAACATCACGCCATTATGCTTAATGCCCCTGATTAAAACACGCCAACATTGGATGTTTATAAACTTGTTTCTATATTGCTGGACCTAGCTGTTTCAATTCAAAAACAGCAGTCGTGTCCTCATTTTTAGCCAAGACCTTGTGCGTTGAATTTTGATGTCTCTGGATGACTGTCTTTTTGAAAAAGGACAGGAGTTTGCATTCACATCACTCAGCTCACACAGCTGGCGGTAACATATACAGGTCTCCTTTAAACAAATAGTGTTTTCAAACTGTGTAATTATGTCCAACAATACGTTTGAAAGACTTTTGTCTATGGTACAAATTACTGTCTGTCTAAGTCTCTATATCTACCTGTTTCTATTGTCTCTGCATATACTGTGTGTGTGTGTGTGTCTATCTATCTATCTATCTATCTATCTATCTATCTATCTATCTATATATATATATATATATATATATATATATATATATATATATATATATATATATATATATATATATATATACAGATCGGCTTGGCTGAGCACCTGGCACTCTAGTTGCAAGTAGGCCATGCCTGGCTCTTTTTCTTGTCTATTTTTTTTTCTTTTTTATGTGCATAACAACACACAGTGCATGCTAAACATTTAAGTTTGCATCATATCCCCCAGTATTGTGTTTAATGGATGGTGTCATGGGTGGTTTTGTCCAGGTTGTTTAGATCCAGGTTAAAAATACTATGAAAACTCCTGAACAAAACCTGCAATGGTTAAGTAAACAAGTCCCATACGCTTTCACTCTACAAGTAAACAAGTCCCATATGCTTTCACTCTACGCAATATTCCTCCGTGCAGCTGGTGCCAGCGTCATGCAGCACGGCGCAGGGGTCTGTGGCCAATCAGTTTTTATGCAGAGAGGGTAGCTCTACACTGGTCTTCCCTTTCAGTCCTTGCAGTCTGCAAAAAGGTAAGACACAAAACAGGTAGCAAAACAACTAAGGCAATACGATGTGGCTCCAAAAACTCAAGAGCGAGCTTCCCAAAACTGCTCCCCTAAATACTGCCCCTCCCTACAATCAGCACTGCACCAAAATCTGCCCAATCGAAGCACACTGCAGCG
>NW_026707643.1:0-23128 GCF_902713425.1 Acipenser ruthenus
CTTTTGAAAAAAATAAATTTTGGCCAATTTTATTTCTTCATAATTTCGATGCCCGAGCTTTAGAAATAGCTTACAGGTTAACATGTCAAGAAAACACAATTTTTTGATGATCAAAACTACCCAAATTTAGACACCTACTTTTCTGAAAAAGTGGACAGGTCCGGACCTGTTGAAAAAAAATAAATTTTGGCCAATTTTATTTCTTCATAATTTCGATGCCCGAGCTTTAGAAATAGCTTACAGGTTAACATGTCAAGAAAACACAATTTTTTGATGATCAAAACTACCCAAATTTAGACACCTACTTTTCTGAAAAAGTGGACAGGTCCGGACCTGTTGAAAAAAATTAAATTTTGGCCAATTTTATTTCTTCATAATTTCGATGCCCGAACTTTAGAAATAGCTTACAGGTTAACATGTCAAGAAAACACAATTTTTTGATGATCAAATCTACCCAAATTTAGACACCTACTTTTCTGAAAAAGTGGACAGGTCCGGACCTGTTGAAAAAAAATAAATTTTGGCCAATTTTATTTCTTCATAATTTCGATGCCCGAGCTTTAGAAATAGCTTACAGGTTGACATGTCAAGAAAACACAATTTTTTGATGATCAAAACTACCCAAATTTAGACACCTCCTTTTCTGAAAAAGTGGACAGGTCCGGACCTGTTGAAAAAAAATAAATTTTGGCCAATTTTATTTCTTCATAATTTCGATGCCCGAGCTTTAGAAATAGCTTACAGGTTAACATGTCAAGAAAACACAATTTTTTGATGATCAAAACTACCCAAATTTCTCCTTTTCTGAAAAAGTGGACAGGTCCGGACCTGTTGAAAAAAATTAAATTTTGGCCAATTTTATTTCTTCATAATTTCGATGCCCGAGCTTTAGAAATAGCTTACAGGTTAACATGTCAAGAAAACACAATTTATTGATGATCAAAACTACCCAAATTTAGACACCTCCTTTTCTGAAAAAGTGGACAGGTCCGGACCTGTTGAAAAAAAATAAATTTTGGCCAATTTTATTTCTTCATAATTTCGATGCCCGAGCTTTAGAAATAGCTTACAGGTTAACATGTCAAGAAAACACAATTTTTTGATGATCAAAACTACCCAAATAGACACCTCCTTTTCTGAAAAAGTGGACAGGTCCGGACCTGTTGAAAAAAATAAATTATGGCCAATTTTATTTCTTCATAATTTCGATGCCCGAGCTTTAGAAATAGCTTACAGGTTAACATGTCAAGAAAACACAATTTTTTGATGATCAAAACTACCCAAATTTAGACACCTCCTTTTCTGAAAAAGTGGACAGGTCCGGACCTTTTGAAAAAATTAAATTTTGGCCAATTTTATTTCTTCATAATTTCGATGCCCGAGCTTTAGAAATAGCTTACAGGTTAACATGTCAAGAAAACACAATTTTTTGATGATCAAAACTACCCAAATTTAGACACCTCCTTTTCTGAAAAAGTGGACAGGTCCGGACCTGTTGAAAAAAATAAATTATGGCCAATTTTATTTCTTCATAATTTCGATGCCCGAACTTTAGAAATAGCTTACAGGTTAACATGTCAAGAAAACACAATTTTTTGATGATCAAATCTACCCAAATTTAGACACCTACTTTTCTGAAAAAGTGGACAGGTCCGGACCTGTTGAAAAAAAATAAATTTTGGCCAATTTTATTTCTTCATAATTTCGATGCCCGAGCTTTAGAAATAGCTTACAGGTTAACATGTCAAGAAAACACAATTTTTTGATGATCAAAACTAACCAAATTTAGACACCTCCTTTTCTGAAAAAGTGGACAGGTCCGGACCTGTTGAAAAAAAATAAATTTTGGCCAATTTGATTTCTTCATAATTTCGATGCCCGAGCTTTAGAAATAGCTTACAGGTTAACATGTCAAGAAAACACAATTTTTTGATGATCAAAACTACCCAAATTTAGACACCTACTTTTCTGAAAAAGTGGACAGGTCCGGACCTGTTGAAAAAAATAAAATTTTGGCCAATTTTATTTCTTCATAATTTCGATGCCCGAGCTTTAGAAATAGCTTACAGGTTAACATGTCAAGAAAACACAATTTTTTGATGATCAAAACTACCCAAATTTAGACACCTCCTTTTCTGAAAAAGTGGACAGGTCCGGACCTGTTGAAAAAAATTAAATTTTGGCCAATTTTATTTCTTCATAATTTCGATGCCCGAGCTTTAGAAATAGCTTACAGGTTAACATGTCAAGAAAACACAATTTTTTGATGATCAAAACTACCCAAATTTAGACACCTCCTTTTCTGAAAAAGTGGACAGGTCCGGACCTGTTGAAAAAAATTAAATTTTGGCCAATTTTATTTCTTCATAATTTCGATGCCCGAGCTTTAGAAATAGCTTACAGGTTAACATGTCAAGAAAACACAATTTTTTGATGATCAAAACTACCCAAATTTAGACACCTCCTTTTCTGAAAAAGTGGACAGGTCCGGACCTGTTGAAAAAAATTAAATTTTGGCCAATTTTATTTCTTCATAATTTCGATGCCCGAGCTTTAGAAATAGCTTACAGGTTAACATGTCAAGAAAACACAATTTTTTGATGATCAATACTACCCAAATTTAGACACCTACTTTTCTGAAAAAGTGGACAGGTCCGGACCTGTTGAAAAAAATAAAATTTTGGCCAATTTTATTTCTTCATAATTTCGATGCCCGAGCTTTAGAAATAGCTTACAGGTTAACATGTCAAGAAAACACAATTTTTTGATGATCAAAACTACCCAAATTTAGACACCTCCTTTTCTGAAAAAGTGGACAGGTCCGGACCTGTTGAAAAAAATTAAATTTTGGCCAATTTTATTTCTTCATAATTTCGATGCCCGAGCTTTAGAAATAGCTTACAGGTTAACATGTCAAGAAAACACAATTTTTTGATGATCAAAACTACCCAAATTTAGACACCTCCTTTTCTGAAAAAGTGGACAGGTCCGGACCTGTTGAAAAAAATTAAATTTTGGCCAATTTTATTTCTTCATAATTTCGATGCCCGAGCTTTAGAAATAGCTTACAGGTTAACATGTCAAGAAAACACAATTTTTTGATGATCAATACTACCCAAATTTAGACACCTACTTTTCTGAAAAAGTGGACAGGTCCGGACCTGTTGAAAAAAATAAAATTTTGGCCAATTTTATTTCTTCATAATTTCGATGCCCGAGCTTTAGAAATAGCTTACAGGTTAACATGTCAAGAAAACACAATTTTTTGATGATCAAAACTACCCAAATTTAGACACCTCCTTTTCTGAAAAAGTGGACAGGTCCGGACCTGTTGAAAAAAATTAAATTTTGGCCAATTTTATTTCTTCATAATTTCGATGCCCGAGCTTTAGAAATAGCTTACAGGTTAACATGTCAAGAAAACACAATTTTTTGATGATCAAAACTACCCAAATTTAGACACATCCTTTTCTGAAAAAGTGGACAGGTCCGGACCTTTTGAAAAAAATTAAATTTTGGCCAATTTTATTTCTTCATAATTTCGATGCCCGAGCTTTAGAAATAGCTTACAGGTTAACATGTCAAGAAAACACAATTTTTTGATGATCAAAACTACCCAAATTTAGACACCTACTTTTCTGAAAAAGTGGACAGGTCCGGACCTGTTGAAAAAAATTAAATTTTGGCCAATTTTATTTCTTCATAATTTCGATGCCCGAGCTTTAGAAATAGCTTACAGGTTAACATGTCAAGAAAACACAATTTTTTGATGATCAAAACTACCCAAATTTAGACACCTCCTTTTCTGAAAAAGTGGACAGGTCCGGACCTTTTGAAAAAAATAAATTTTGGCCAATTTTATTTCTTCATAATTTCGATGCCCGAGCTTTAGAAATAGCTTACAGGTTAACATGTCAAGAAAACACAATTTTTTGATGATCAAAACTACCCAAATTTAGACACCTCCTTTTCTGAAAAAGTGGACAGGTCCGGACCTGTTGAAAAAAATAAAATTTTGGCCAATTTTATTTCTTCATAATTTCGATGCCCGAGCTTTAGAAATAGCTTACAGGTTAACGTGTCAAGAAAACACAATTTTTTGATGATCAAAACTACCCAAATTTAGACACATCCTTTTCTGAAAAAGTGGACAGGTCCGGACCTGTTGAAAAAAATTAAATTTTGGCCAATTTTATTTCTTCATAATTTCGATGCCCAAGCTTTAGAAATAGCTTACAGGTTAACATGTCAAGAAAACACAATTTTTTGATGATCAAAACTACCCAAATTTAGACACCTCCTTTTCTGAAAAAGTGGACAGGTCCGGACCTTTTGAAAAAAATAAATTTTGGCCAATTTTATTTCTTCATAATTTCGATGCCCGAGCTTTAGAAATAGCTTACAGGTTAACATGTCAAGAAAACACAATTTTTTGATGATCAAAACTACCCAAATTTAGACACCTCCTTTTCTGAAAAAGTGGACAGGTCCGGAACTGTTGAAAAAAATTAAATTTTGGCCAATTTTATTTCTTCATAATTTCGATGCCCGAGCTTTAGAAATAGCTTACAGGTTAACATGTCAAGAAAACACAATTTTTTGATGATCAAAACTACCCAAATTTAGACACATCCTTTTCTGAAAAAGTGGACAGGTCCGGACCTTTTGAAAAAAATTAAATTTTGGCCAATTTTATTTCGTCATAATTTCGATGCCCGAGCTTTAGAAATAGCTTACAGGTTAACATGTCAAGAAAACACAATTTTTTGATGATCAAAACTACCCAAATTTAGACACCTCCTTTTCTGAAAAAGTGGACAGGTCCGGACCTGTTGAAAAAAATTAAATTTTGGCCAATTTTATTTCTTCATAATTTCGATGCCCGAGCTTTAGAAATAGCTTACAGGTTAACATGTCAAGAAAACACAATTTTTTGATGATCAAAACTACCCAAATTTAGACACCTCCTTTTCTGAAAAAGTGGACAGGTCCGGACCTGTTGAAAAAAATTAAATTTTGGCCAATTTTATTTCTTCATAATTTCGATGCCCGAGCTTTAGAAATAGCTTACAGGTTAACATGTCAAGAAAACACAATTTTTTGATGATCAAAACTACCCAAATTTAGACACCTCCTTTTCTGAAAAAGTGGACAGGTCCGGACCTGTTGAAAAAAATTAAATTTTGGCCAATTTTATTTCTTCATAATTTCGATGCCCGAGCTTTAGAAATAGCTTACAGGTTAACATGTCAAGAAAACACAATTTTTTGATGATCAAAACTACCCAAATTTAACACCTCCTTTTCTGAAAAAGTGGACAGGTCCGGACCTGTTGAAAAAAATTAAATTTTGGCCAATTTTATTTCTTCATAATTTCGATGCCCGAGCTTTAGAAATAGCTTACAGGTTAACATGTCAAGAAAACACAATTTTTTGATGATCAAAACTACCCAAATTTAGACACCTCCTTTTCTGAAAAAGTGGACAGGTCCGGACCTGTTGAAAAAAAATAAATTTTGGCCAATTTTATTTCTTCATAATTTCGATGCCCGAGCTTTAGAAATAGCTTACAGGTTAACATGTCAAGAAAACACAATTTTTTGATGATCAAAACTACCCAAATTTAGACACCTCCTTTTCTGAAAAAGTGGACAGGTCCGGACCTGTTGAAAAAAATTAAATTTTGGCCAATTTTATTTCTTCATAATTTCGATGCCCGAGCTTTAGAAATAGCTAACAGGTTAACATGTCAAGAAAACACAATTTTTTGATGATCAATACTACCCAAATTTAGACACCTACTTTTCTGAAAAAGTGGACAGGTCCGGACCTGTTGAAAAAAATAAAATTTTGGCCAATTTTATTTCTTCATAATTTCGATGCCCGAGCTTTAGAAATAGCTTACAGGTTAACATGTCAAGAAAACACAATTTTTTGATGATCAAAACTACCCAAATTTAGACACCTCCTTTTCTGAAAAAGTGGACAGGTCCGGACCTTTTGAAAAAAATAAATTTTGGCCAATTTTATTTCTTCATAATTTCGATGCCCGAGCTTTAGAAATAGCTTACAGGTTAACATGTCAAGAAAACACAATTTTTTGATGATCAAAACTACCCAAATTTAGACACCTCCTTTTCTGAAAAAGTGGACAGGTCCGGACCTGTTGAAAAAAATTAAATTTTGGCCAATTTTATTTCTTCATAATTTCGATGCCCGAGCTTTAGAAATAGCTTACAGGTTAACATGTCAAGAAAACACAATTTTTTGATGATCAAAACTACCCAAATTTAGACACCTCCTTTTCTGAAAAAGTGGACAGGTCCGGACCTGTTGAAAAAAAATAAATTTTGGCCAATTTGATTTCTTCATAATTTCGATGCCCGAGCTTTAGAAATAGCTTACAGGTTAACATGTCAAGAAAACACAATTTTTTGATGATCAAAACTACCCAAATTTAGACACCTACTTTTCTGAAAAAGTGGACAGGTCCGGACCTGTTGAAAAAAATAAAATTTTGGCCAATTTTATTTCTTCATAATTTCGATGCCCGAGCTTTAGAAATAGCTTACAGGTTAACATGTCAAGAAAACACAATTTTTTGATGATCAAAACTACCCAAATTTAGACACCTCCTTTTCTGAAAAAGTGGACAGGTCCGGACCTGTTGAAAAAAATTAAATTTTGGCCAATTTTATTTCTTCATAATTTCGATGCCCGAGCTTTAGAAATAGCTTACAGGTTAACATGTCAAGAAAACACAATTTTTTGATGATCAAAACTACCCAAATTTAGACACCTCCTTTTCTGAAAAAGTGGACAGGTCCGGACCTGTTGAAAAAAATTAAATTTTGGCCAATTTTATTTCTTCATAATTTCGATGCCCGAGCTTTAGAAATAGCTTACAGGTTAACATGTCAAGAAAACACAATTTTTTGATGATCAAAACTACCCAAATTTAGACACCTACTTTTCTGAAAAAGTGGACAGGTCCGGACCTGTTGAAAAAAATTAAATTTTGGCCAATTTTATTTCTTCATAATTTCGATGCCCGAGCTTTAGAAATAGCTTACAGGTTAACATGTCAAGAAAACACAATTTTTTGATGATCAAAACTACCCAAATTTAGACACCTCCTTTTCTGAAAAAGTGGACAGGTCCGGACCTTTTGAAAAAAATAAATTTTGGCCAATTTTATTTCTTCATAATTTCGATGCCCGAGCTTTAGAAATAGCTTACAGGTTAACATGTCAAGAAAACACAATTTTTTGATGATCAAAACTACCCAAATTTAGACACCTCCTTTTCTGAAAAAGTGGACAGGTCCGGACCTGTTGAAAAAAATAAAATTTTGGCCAATTTTATTTCTTCATAATTTCGATGCCCGAGCTTTAGAAATAGCTTACAGGTTAACGTGTCAAGAAAACACAATTTTTTGATGATCAAAACTACCCAAATTTAGACACATCCTTTTCTGAAAAAGTGGACAGGTCCGGACCTGTTGAAAAAAATTAAATTTTGGCCAATTTTATTTCTTCATAATTTCGATGCCCAAGCTTTAGAAATAGCTTACAGGTTAACATGTCAAGAAAACACAATTTTTTGATGATCAAAACTACCCAAATTTAGACACCTCCTTTTCTGAAAAAGTGGACAGGTCCGGACCTTTTGAAAAAAATAAATTTTGGCCAATTTTATTTCTTCATAATTTCGATGCCCGAGCTTTAGAAATAGCTTACAGGTTAACATGTCAAGAAAACACAATTTTTTGATGATCAAAACTACCCAAATTTAGACACCTCCTTTTCTGAAAAAGTGGACAGGTCCGGACCTGTTGAAAAAAATTAAATTTTGGCCAATTTTATTTCTTCATAATTTCGATGCCCGAGCTTTAGAAATAGCTTACAGGTTAACATGTCAAGAAAACACAATTTTTTGATGATCAAAACTACCCAAATTTAGACACATCCTTTTCTGAAAAAGTGGACAGGTCCGGACCTTTTGAAAAAAATTAAATTTTGGCCAATTTTATTTCTTCATAATTTCGATGCCCGAGCTTTAGAAATAGCTTACAGGTTAACAGTCAAGAAAACACAATTTTTTGATGATCAAAACTACCCAAATTTAGACACCTCCTTTTCTGAAAAAGTGGACAGGTCCGGACCTGTTGAAAAAAATTAAATTTTGGCCAATTTTATTTCTTCATAATTTCGATGCCCGAGCTTTAGAAATAGCTTACAGGTTAACATGTCAAGAAAACACAATTTTTTGATGATCAAAACTACCCAAATTTAGACACCTCCTTTTCTGAAAAAGTGGACAGGTCCGGACCTGTTGAAAAAAATTAAATTTTGGCCAATTTTATTTCTTCATAATTTCGATGCCCGAGCTTTAGAAATAGCTTACAGGTTAACATGTCAAGAAAACACAATTTTTTGATGATCAAAACTACCCAAATTTAGACACCTCCTTTTCTGAAAAAGTGGACAGGTCCGGACCTGTTGAAAAAAATTAAATTTTGGCCAATTTTATTTCTTCATAATTTCGATGCCCGAGCTTTAGAAATAGCTTACAGGTTAACATGTCAAGAAAACACAATTTTTTGATGATCAAAACTACCCAAATTTAACACCTCCTTTTCTGAAAAAGTGGACAGGTCCGGACCTGTTGAAAAAAATTAAATTTTGGCCAATTTTATTTCTTCATAATTTCGATGCCCGAGCTTTAGAAATAGCTTACAGGTTAACATGTCAAGAAAACACAATTTTTTGATGATCAAAACTACCCAAATTTAGACACCTCCTTTTCTGAAAAAGTGGACAGGTCCGGACCTGTTGAAAAAAAATAAATTTTGGCCAATTTTATTTCTTCATAATTTCGATGCCCGAGCTTTAGAAATAGCTTACAGGTTAACATGTCAAGAAAACACAATTTTTTGATGATCAAAACTACCCAAATTTAGACACCTCCTTTTCTGAAAAAGTGGACAGGTCCGGACCTGTTGAAAAAAATTAAATTTTGGCCAATTTTATTTCTTCATAATTTCGATGCCCGAGCTTTAGAAATAGCTTACAGGTTAACATGTCAAGAAAACACAATTTTTTGATGATCAAAACTACCCAAATTTAGACACCTCCTTTTCTGAAAAAGTGGACAGGTCCGGACCTGTTGAAAAAAATTAAATTTTGGCCAATTTTATTTCTTCATAATTTCGATGCCCGAGCTTTAGAAATAGCTTACAGGTTAACATGTCAAGAAAACACAATTTTTTGATGATCAAAACTACCCAAATTTAGACACCTCCTTTTCTGAAAAAGTGGACAGGTCCGGACCTGTTGAAAAAAAATAAATTTTGGCCAATTTGATTTCTTCATAATTTCGATGCCCGAGCTTTAGAAATAGCTTACAGGTTAACATGTCAAGAAAACACAATTTTTTGATGATCAAAACTACCCAAATTTAGACACCTACTTTTCTGAAAAAGTGGACAGGTCCGGACCTGTTGAAAAAAATAAAATTTTGGCCAATTTTATTTCTTCATAATTTCGATGCCCGAGCTTTAGAAATAGCTTACAGGTTAACATGTCAAGAAAACACAATTTTTTGATGATCAAAACTACCCAAATTTAGACACCTCCTTTTCTGAAAAAGTGGACAGGTCCGGACCTGTTGAAAAAAATTAAATTTTGGCCAATTTTATTTCTTCATAATTTCGATGCCCGAGCTTTAGAAATAGCTTACAGGTTAACATGTCAAGAAAACACAATTTTTTGATGATCAAAACTACCCAAATTTAGACACCTCCTTTTCTGAAAAAGTGGACAGGTCCGGACCTGTTGAAAAAAATTAAATTTTGGCCAATTTTATTTCTTCATAATTTCGATGCCCGAGCTTTAGAAATAGCTTACAGGTTAACATGTCAAGAAAACACAATTTTTTGATGATCAAAACTACCCAAATTTAGACACCTCCTTTTCTGAAAAAGTGGACAGGTCCGGACCTGTTGAAAAAAATTAAATTTTGGCCAATTTTATTTCTTCATAATTTCGATGCCCGAGCTTTAGAAATAGCTTACAGGTTAACATGTCAAGAAAACACAATTTTTTGATGATCAAAACTACCCAAATTTAGACACATCCTTTTCTGAAAAAGTGGACAGGTCCGGACCTTTTGAAAAAAATTAAATTTTGGCCAATTTTATTTCTTCATAATTTCGATGCCCGAGCTTTAGAAATAGCTTACAGGTTAACATGTCAAGAAAACACAATTTTTTGATGATCAAAACTACCCAAATTTAGACACCTACTTTTCTGAAAAAGTGGACAGGTCCGGACCTGTTGAAAAAAATTAAATTTTGGCCAATTTTATTTCTTCATAATTTCGATGCCCGAGCTTTAGAAATAGCTTACAGGTTAACATGTCAAGAAAACACAATTTTTTGATGATCAAAACTACCCAAATTTAGACACCTCCTTTTCTGAAAAAGTGGACAGGTCCGGACCTTTTGAAAAAAATAAATTTTGGCCAATTTTATTTCTTCATAATTTCGATGCCCGAGCTTTAGAAATAGCTTACAGGTTAACATGTCAAGAAAACACAATTTTTTGATGATCAAAACTACCCAAATTTAGACACCTCCTTTTCTGAAAAAGTGGACAGGTCCGGACCTGTTGAAAAAAATAAAATTTTGGCCAATTTTATTTCTTCATAATTTCGATGCCCGAGCTTTAGAAATAGCTTACAGGTTAACGTGTCAAGAAAACACAATTTTTTGATGATCAAAACTACCCAAATTTAGACACATCCTTTTCTGAAAAAGTGGACAGGTCCGGACCTGTTGAAAAAAATTAAATTTTGGCCAATTTTATTTCTTCATAATTTCGATGCCCAAGCTTTAGAAATAGCTTACAGGTTAACATGTCAAGAAAACACAATTTTTTGATGATCAAAACTACCCAAATTTAGACACCTCCTTTTCTGAAAAAGTGGACAGGTCCGGACCTTTTGAAAAAAATAAATTTTGGCCAATTTTATTTCTTCATAATTTCGATGCCCGAGCTTTAGAAATAGCTTACAGGTTAACATGTCAAGAAAACACAATTTTTTGATGATCAAAACTACCCAAATTTAGACACCTCCTTTTCTGAAAAAGTGGACAGGTCCGGACCTGTTGAAAAAAATTAAATTTTGGCCAATTTTATTTCTTCATAATTTCGATGCCCGAGCTTTAGAAATAGCTTACAGGTTAACATGTCAAGAAAACACAATTTTTTGATGATCAAAACTACCCAAATTTAGACACATCCTTTTCTGAAAAAGTGGACAGGTCCGGACCTTTTGAAAAAAATTAAATTTTGGCCAATTTTATTTCTTCATAATTTCGATGCCCGAGCTTTAGAAATAGCTTACAGGTTAACATGTCAAGAAAACACAATTTTTTGATGATCAAAACTACCCAAATTTAGACACCTCCTTTTCTGAAAAAGTGGACAGGTCCGGACCTGTTGAAAAAAATTAAATTTTGGCCAATTTTATTTCTTCATAATTTCGATGCCCGAGCTTTAGAAATAGCTTACAGGTTAACATGTCAAGAAAACACAATTTTTTGATGATCAAAACTACCCAAATTTAGACACCTCCTTTTCTGAAAAAGTGGACAGGTCCGGACCTGTTGAAAAAAATTAAATTTTGGCCAATTTTATTTCTTCATAATTTCGATGCCCGAGCTTTAGAAATAGCTTACAGGTTAACATGTCAAGAAAACACAATTTTTTGATGATCAAAACTACCCAAATTTAGACACCTCCTTTTCTGAAAAAGTGGACAGGTCCGGACCTGTTGAAAAAAATTAAATTTTGGCCAATTTTATTTCTTCATAATTTCGATGCCCGAGCTTTAGAAATAGCTTACAGGTTAACATGTCAAGAAAACACAATTTTTTGATGATCAAAACTACCCAAATTTAACACCTCCTTTTCTGAAAAAGTGGACAGGTCCGGACCTGTTGAAAAAAATTAAATTTTGGCCAATTTTATTTCTTCATAATTTCGATGCCCGAGCTTTAGAAATAGCTTACAGGTTAACATGTCAAGAAAACACAATTTTTTGATGATCAAAACTACCCAAATTTAGACACCTCCTTTTCTGAAAAAGTGGACAGGTCCGGACCTGTTGAAAAAAAATAAATTTTGGCCAATTTTATTTCTTCATAATTTCGATGCCCGAGCTTTAGAAATAGCTTACAGGTTAACATGTCAAGAAAACACAATTTTTTGATGATCAAAACTACCCAAATTTAGACACCTCCTTTTCTGAAAAAGTGGACAGGTCCGGACCTGTTGAAAAAAATTAAATTTTGGCCAATTTTATTTCTTCATAATTTCGATGCCCGAGCTTTAGAAATAGCTTACAGGTTAACATGTCAAGAAAACACAATTTTTTGATGATCAAAACTACCCAAATTTAGACACCTCCTTTTCTGAAAAAGTGGACAGGTCCGGACCTGTTGAAAAAAATTAAATTTTGGCCAATTTTATTTCTTCATAATTTCGATGCCCGAGCTTTAGAAATAGCTTACAGGTTAACATGTCAAGAAAACACAATTTTTTGATGATCAAAACTACCCAAATTTAGACACCTCCTTTTCTGAAAAAGTGGACAGGTCCGGACCTGTTGAAAAAAATTAAATTTTGGCCAATTTTATTTCTTCATAATTTCGATGCCCGAGCTTTAGAAATAGCTAACAGGTTAACATGTCAAGAAAACACAATTTTTTGATGATCAATACTACCCAAATTTAGACACCTACTTTTCTGAAAAAGTGGACAGGTCCGGACCTGTTGAAAAAAATAAAATTTTGGCCAATTTTATTTCTTCATAATTTCGATGCCCGAGCTTTAGAAATAGCTTACAGGTTAACATGTCAAGAAAACACAATTTTTTGATGATCAAAACTACCCAAATTTAGACACCTCCTTTTCTGAAAAAGTGGACAGGTCCGGACCTTTTGAAAAAAATAAATTTTGGCCAATTTTATTTCTTCATAATTTCGATGCCCGAGCTTTAGAAATAGCTTACAGGTTAACATGTCAAGAAAACACAATTTTTTGATGATCAAAACTACCCAAATTTAGACACCTCCTTTTCTGAAAAAGTGGACAGGTCCGGACCTGTTGAAAAAAATTAAATTTTGGCCAATTTTATTTCTTCATAATTTCGATGCCCGAGCTTTAGAAATAGCTTACAGGTTAACATGTCAAGAAAACACAATTTTTTGATGATCAAAACTACCCAAATTTAGACACCTCCTTTTCTGAAAAAGTGGACAGGTCCGGACCTGTTGAAAAAAAATAAATTTTGGCCAATTTGATTTCTTCATAATTTCGATGCCCGAGCTTTAGAAATAGCTTACAGGTTAACATGTCAAGAAAACACAATTTTTTGATGATCAAAACTACCCAAATTTAGACACCTACTTTTCTGAAAAAGTGGACAGGTCCGGACCTGTTGAAAAAAATAAAATTTTGGCCAATTTTATTTCTTCATAATTTCGATGCCCGAGCTTTAGAAATAGCTTACAGGTTAACATGTCAAGAAAACACAATTTTTTGATGATCAAAACTACCCAAATTTAGACACCTCCTTTTCTGAAAAAGTGGACAGGTCCGGACCTGTTGAAAAAAATTAAATTTTGGCCAATTTTATTTCTTCATAATTTCGATGCCCGAGCTTTAGAAATAGCTTACAGGTTAACATGTCAAGAAAACACAATTTTTTGATGATCAAAACTACCCAAATTTAGACACCTCCTTTTCTGAAAAAGTGGACAGGTCCGGACCTGTTGAAAAAAATTAAATTTTGGCCAATTTTATTTCTTCATAATTTCGATGCCCGAGCTTTAGAAATAGCTTACAGGTTAACATGTCAAGAAAACACAATTTTTTGATGATCAAAACTACCCAAATTTAGACACCTCCTTTTCTGAAAAAGTGGACAGGTCCGGACCTGTTGAAAAAAATTAAATTTTGGCCAATTTTATTTCTTCATAATTTCGATGCCCGAGCTTTAGAAATAGCTTACAGGTTAACATGTCAAGAAAACACAATTTTTTGATGATCAATACTACCCAAATTTAGACACCTACTTTTCTGAAAAAGTGGACAGGTCCGGACCTGTTGAAAAAAATAAAATTTTGGCCAATTTTATTTCTTCATAATTTCGATGCCCGAGCTTTAGAAATAGCTTACAGGTTAACATGTCAAGAAAACACAATTTTTTGATGATCAAAACTACCCAAATTTAGACACCTCCTTTTCTGAAAAAGTGGACAGGTCCGGACCTGTTGAAAAAAATTAAATTTTGGCCAATTTTATTTCTTCATAATTTCGATGCCCGAGCTTTAGAAATAGCTTACAGGTTAACATGTCAAGAAAACACAATTTTTTGATGATCAAAACTACCCAAATTTAGACACATCCTTTTCTGAAAAAGTGGACAGGTCCGGACCTTTTGAAAAAAATTAAATTTTGGCCAATTTTATTTCTTCATAATTTCGATGCCCGAGCTTTAGAAATAGCTTACAGGTTAACATGTCAAGAAAACACAATTTTTTGATGATCAAAACTACCCAAATTTAGACACCTACTTTTCTGAAAAAGTGGACAGGTCCGGACCTGTTGAAAAAAATTAAATTTTGGCCAATTTTATTTCTTCATAATTTCGATGCCCAAGCTTTAGAAATAGCTTACAGGTTAACATGTCAAGAAAACACAATTTTTTGATGATCAAAACTACCCAAATTTAGACACCTCCTTTTCTGAAAAAGTGGACAGGTCCGGACCTGTTGAAAAAAATTAAATTTTGGCCAATTTTATTTCTTCATAATTTCGATGCCCGAGCTTTAGAAATAGCTTACAGGTTAACATGTCAAGAAAACACAATTTTTTGATGATCAAAACTACCCAAATTTAACACCTCCTTTTCTGAAAAAGTGGACAGGTCCGGACCTGTTGAAAAAAATTAAATTTTGGCCAATTTTATTTCTTCATAATTTCGATGCCCGAGCTTTAGAAATAGCTTACAGGTTAACATGTCAAGAAAACACAATTTTTTGATGATCAAAACTACCCAAATTTAGACACCTCCTTTTCTGAAAAAGTGGACAGGTCCGGACCTGTTGAAAAAAAATAAATTTTGGCCAATTTTATTTCTTCATAATTTCGATGCCCGAGCTTTAGAAATAGCTTACAGGTTAACATGTCAAGAAAACACAATTTTTTGATGATCAAAACTACCCAAATTTAGACACCTCCTTTTCTGAAAAAGTGGACAGGTCCGGACCTGTTGAAAAAAATTAAATTTTGGCCAATTTTATTTCTTCATAATTTCGATGCCCGAGCTTTAGAAATAGCTTACAGGTTAACATGTCAAGAAAACACAATTTTTTGATGATCAAAACTACCCAAATTTAGACACCTCCTTTTCTGAAAAAGTGGACAGGTCCGGACCTGTTGAAAAAAATAAAATTTTGGCCAATTTTATTTCTTCATAATTTCGATGCCCGAGCTTTAGAAATAGCTTACAGGTTAACATGTCAAGAAAACACAATTTTTTGATGATCAAAACTACCCAAATTTAGACACCTCCTTTTCTGAAAAAGTGGACAGGTCCGGACCTTTTGAAAAAAATAAATTTTGGCCAATTTTATTTCTTCATAATTTCGATGCCCGAGCTTTAGAAATAGCTTACAGGTTAACATGTCAAGAAAACACAATTTTTTGATGATCAAAACTACCCAAATTTAGACACCTCCTTTTCTGAAAAAGTGGACAGGTCCGGACCTGTTGAAAAAAATTAAATTTTGGCCAATTTTATTTCTTCATAATTTCGATGCCCGAGCTTTAGAAATAGCTTACAGGTTAACATGTCAAGAAAACACAATTTTTTGATGATCAAAACTACCCAAATTTAGACACCTCCTTTTCTGAAAAAGTGGACAGGTCCGGACCTGTTGAAAAAAAATAAATTTTGGCCAATTTGATTTCTTCATAATTTCGATGCCCGAGCTTTAGAAATAGCTTACAGGTTAACATGTCAAGAAAACACAATTTTTTGATGATCAAAACTACCCAAATTTAGACACCTACTTTTCTGAAAAAGTGGACAGGTCCGGACCTGTTGAAAAAAATAAAATTTTGGCCAATTTTATTTCTTCATAATTTCGATGCCCGAGCTTTAGAAATAGCTTACAGGTTAACATGTCAAGAAAACACAATTTTTTGATGATCAAAACTACCCAAATTTAGACACCTCCTTTTCTGAAAAAGTGGACAGGTCCGGACCTGTTGAAAAAAATTAAATTTTGGCCAATTTTATTTCTTCATAATTTCGATGCCCGAGCTTTAGAAATAGCTTACAGGTTAACATGTCAAGAAAACACAATTTTTTGATGATCAAAACTACCCAAATTTAGACACCTCCTTTTCTGAAAAAGTGGACAGGTCCGGACCTGTTGAAAAAAATTAAATTTTGGCCAATTTTATTTCTTCATAATTTCGATGCCCGAGCTTTAGAAATAGCTTACAGGTTAACATGTCAAGAAAACACAATTTTTTGATGATCAAAACTACCCAAATTTAGACACCTCCTTTTCTGAAAAAGTGGACAGGTCCGGACCTGTTGAAAAAAATTAAATTTTGGCCAATTTTATTTCTTCATAATTTCGATGCCCGAGCTTTAGAAATAGCTTACAGGTTAACATGTCAAGAAAACACAATTTTTTGATGATCAATACTACCCAAATTTAGACACCTACTTTTCTGAAAAAGTGGACAGGTCCGGACCTGTTGAAAAAAATAAAATTTTGGCCAATTTTATTTCTTCATAATTTCGATGCCCGAGCTTTAGAAATAGCTTACAGGTTAACATGTCAAGAAAACACAATTTTTTGATGATCAAAACTACCCAAATTTAGACACCTCCTTTTCTGAAAAAGTGGACAGGTCCGGACCTGTTGAAAAAAATTAAATTTTGGCCAATTTTATTTCTTCATAATTTCGATGCCCGAGCTTTAGAAATAGCTTACAGGTTAACATGTCAAGAAAACACAATTTTTTGATGATCAAAACTACCCAAATTTAGACACATCCTTTTCTGAAAAAGTGGACAGGTCCGGACCTTTTGAAAAAAATTAAATTTTGGCCAATTTTATTTCTTCATAATTTCGATGCCCGAGCTTTAGAAATAGCTTACAGGTTAACATGTCAAGAAAACACAATTTTTTGATGATCAAAACTACCCAAATTTAGACACCTACTTTTCTGAAAAAGTGGACAGGTCCGGACCTGTTGAAAAAAATTAAATTTTGGCCAATTTTATTTCTTCATAATTTCGATGCCCGAGCTTTAGAAATAGCTTACAGGTTAACATGTCAAGAAAACACAATTTTTTGATGATCAAAACTACCCAAATTTAGACACCTCCTTTTCTGAAAAAGTGGACAGGTCCGGACCTTTTGAAAAAAATAAATTTTGGCCAATTTTATTTCTTCATAATTTCGATGCCCGAGCTTTAGAAATAGCTTACAGGTTAACATGTCAAGAAAACACAATTTTTTGATGATCAAAACTACCCAAATTTAGACACCTCCTTTTCTGAAAAAGTGGACAGGTCCGGACCTGTTGAAAAAAATAAAATTTTGGCCAATTTTATTTCTTCATAATTTCGATGCCCGAGCTTTAGAAATAGCTTACAGGTTAACGTGTCAAGAAAACACAATTTTTTGATGATCAAAACTACCCAAATTTAGACACATCCTTTTCTGAAAAAGTGGACAGGTCCGGACCTGTTGAAAAAAATTAAATTTTGGCCAATTTTATTTCTTCATAATTTCGATGCCCAAGCTTTAGAAATAGCTTACAGGTTAACATGTCAAGAAAACACAATTTTTTGATGATCAAAACTACCCAAATTTAGACACATCCTTTTCTGAAAAAGTGGACAGGTCCGGACCTTTTGAAAAAAATTAAATTTTGGCCAATTTTATTTCTTCATAATTTCGATGCCCGAGCTTTAGAAATAGCTTACAGGTTAACATGTCAAGAAAACACAATTTTTTGATGATCAAAACTACCCAAATTTAGACACCTCCTTTTCTGAAAAAGTGGACAGGTCCGGACCTGTTGAAAAAAATTAAATTTTGGCCAATTTTATTTCTTCATAATTTCGATGCCCGAGCTTTAGAAATAGCTTACAGGTTAACATGTCAAGAAAACACAATTTTTTGATGATCAAAACTACCCAAATTTAGACACCTCCTTTTCTGAAAAAGTGGACAGGTCCGGACCTGTTGAAAAAAATTAAATTTTGGCCAATTTTATTTCTTCAAAATTTCGATGCCCGAGCTTTAGAAATAGCTTACAGGTTAACATGTCAAGAAAACACAATTTTTTGATGATCAAAACTACCCAAATTTAGACACCTCCTTTTCTGAAAAAGTGGACAGGTCCGGACCTGTTGAAAAAAATTAAATTTTGGCCAATTTTATTTCTTCATAATTTCGATGCCCGAGCTTTAGAAATAGCTTACAGGTTAACATGTCAAGAAAACACAATTTTTTGATGATCAAAACTACCCAAATTTAACACCTCCTTTTCTGAAAAAGTGGACAGGTCCGGACCTGTTGAAAAAAATTAAATTTTGGCCAATTTTATTTCTTCATAATTTCGATGCCCGAGCTTTAGAAATAGCTTACAGGTTAACATGTCAAGAAAACACAATTTTTTGATGATCAAAACTACCCAAATTTAGACACCTCCTTTTCTGAAAAAGTGGACAGGTCCGGACCTGTTGAAAAAAATTAAATTTTGGCCAATTTTATTTCTTCATAATTTCGATGCCCGAGCTTTAGAAATAGCTTACAGGTTAACATGTCAAGAAAACACAATTTTTTGATGATCAAAACTACCCAAATTTAGACACCTCCTTTTCTGAAAAAGTGGACAGGTCCGGACCTGTTGAAAAAAATTAAATTTTGGCCAATTTTATTTCTTCATAATTTCGATGCCCGAGCTTTAGAAATAGCTTACAGGTTAACATGTCAAGAAAACACAATTTTTTGATGATCAAAACTACCCAAATTTAGACACCTCCTTTTCTGAAAAAGTGGACAGGTCCGGACCTGTTGAAAAAAATTAAATTTTGGCCAATTTTATTTCTTCATAATTTCGATGCCCGAGCTTTAGAAATAGCTAACAGGTTAACATGTCAAGAAAACACAATTTTTTGATGATCAATACTACCCAAATTTAGACACCTACTTTTCTGAAAAAGTGGACAGGTCCGGACCTGTTGAAAAAAATAAAATTTTGGCCAATTTTATTTCTTCATAATTTCGATGCCCGAGCTTTAGAAATAGCTTACAGGTTAACATGTCAAGAAAACACAATTTTTTGATGATCAAAACTACCCAAATTTAGACACCTCCTTTTCTGAAAAAGTGGACAGGTCCGGACCTTTTGAAAAAAATAAATTTTGGCCAATTTTATTTCTTCATAATTTCGATGCCCGAGCTTTAGAAATAGCTTACAGGTTAACATGTCAAGAAAACACAATTTTTTGATGATCAAAACTACCCAAATTTAGACACCTCCTTTTCTGAAAAAGTGGACAGGTCCGGACCTGTTGAAAAAAATTAAATTTTGGCCAATTTTATTTCTTCATAATTTCGATGCCCGAGCTTTAGAAATAGCTTACAGGTTAACATGTCAAGAAAACACAATTTTTTGATGATCAAAACTACCCAAATTTAGACACCTCCTTTTCTGAAAAAGTGGACAGGTCCGGACCTGTTGAAAAAAAATAAATTTTGGCCAATTTGATTTCTTCATAATTTCGATGCCCGAGCTTTAGAAATAGCTTACAGGTTAACATGTCAAGAAAACACAATTTTTTGATGATCAAAACTACCCAAATTTAGACACCTACTTTTCTGAAAAAGTGGACAGGTCCGGACCTGTTGAAAAAAATAAAATTTTGGCCAATTTTATTTCTTCATAATTTCGATGCCCGAGCTTTAGAAATAGCTTACAGGTTAACATGTCAAGAAAACACAATTTTTTGATGATCAAAACTACCCAAATTTAGACACCTCCTTTTCTGAAAAAGTGGACAGGTCCGGACCTGTTGAAAAAAATTAAATTTTGGCCAATTTTATTTCTTCATAATTTCGATGCCCGAGCTTTAGAAATAGCTTACAGGTTAACATGTCAAGAAAACACAATTTTTTGATGATCAAAACTACCCAAATTTAGACACCTCCTTTTCTGAAAAAGTGGACAGGTCCGGACCTGTTGAAAAAAATTAAATTTTGGCCAATTTTATTTCTTCATAATTTCGATGCCCGAGCTTTAGAAATAGCTTACAGGTTAACATGTCAAGAAAACACAATTTTTTGATGATCAAAACTACCCAAATTTAGACACCTCCTTTTCTGAAAAAGTGGACAGGTCCGGACCTGTTGAAAAAAATTAAATTTTGGCCAATTTTATTTCTTCATAATTTCGATGCCCGAGCTTTAGAAATAGCTTACAGGTTAACATGTCAAGAAAACACAATTTTTTGATGATCAAAACTACCCAAATTTAGACACCTCCTTTTCTGAAAAAGTGGACAGGTCCGGACCTTTTGAAAAAAATAAATTTTGGCCAATTTTATTTCTTCATAATTTCGATGCCCGAGCTTTAGAAATAGCTTACAGGTTAACATGTCAAGAAAACACAATTTTTTGATGATCAAAACTACCCAAATTTAGACACCTCCTTTTCTGAAAAAGTGGACAGGTCCGGACCTGTTGAAAAAAATAAAATTTTGGCCAATTTGATTTCTTCATAATTTCGATGCCCGAGCTTTAGAAATAGCTTACAGGTTAACGTGTCAAGAAAACACAATTTTTTGATGATCAAAACTACCCAAATTTAGACACATCCTTTTCTGAAAAAGTGGACAGGTCCGGACCTGTTGAAAAAAATTAAATTTTGGCCAATTTTATTTCTTCATAATTTCGATGCCCAAGCTTTAGAAATAGCTTACAGGTTAACATGTCAAGAAAACACAATTTTTTGATGATCAAAACTACCCAAATTTAGACACCTCCTTTTCTGAAAAAGTGGACAGGTCCGGACCTGTTGAAAAAAATTAAATTTTGGCCAATTTTATTTCTTCATAATTTCGATGCCCGAGCTTTAGAAATAGCTTACAGGTTAACATGTCAAGAAAACACAATTTTTTGATGATCAAAACTACCCAAATTTAGACACCTCCTTTTCTGAAAAAGTGGACAGGTCCGGACCTGTTGAAAAAAATTAAATTTTGGCCAATTTTATTTCTTCATAATTTCGATGCCCGAGCTTTAGAAATAGCTTACAGGTTAACATGTCAAGAAAACACAATTTTTTGATGATCAAAACTACCCAAATTTAGACACCTCCTTTTCTGAAAAAGTGGACAGGTCCGGACCTTTTGAAAAAAATAAATTTTGGCCAATTTTATTTCTTCATAATTTCGATGCCCGAGCTTTAGAAATAGCTTACAGGTTAACATGTCAAGAAAACACAATTTTTTGATGATCAAAACTACCCAAATTTAGACACCTCCTTTTCTGAAAAAGTGGACAGGTCCGGACCTGTTGAAAAAAATAAAATTTTGGCCAATTTTATTTCTTCATAATTTCGATGCCCGAGCTTTAGAAATAGCTTACAGGTTAACGTGTCAAGAAAACACAATTTTTTGATGATCAAAACTACCCAAATTTAGACACATCCTTTTCTGAAAAAGTGGACAGGTCCGGACCTGTTGAAAAAAATTAAATTTTGGCCAATTTTATTTCTTCATAATTTCGATGCCCAAGCTTTAGAAATAGCTTACAGGTTAACATGTCAAGAAAACACAATTTTTTGATGATCAAAACTACCCAAATTTAGACACCTCCTTTTCTGAAAAAGTGGACAGGTCCGGACCTTTTGAAAAAAATAAATTTTGGCCAATTTTATTTCTTCATAATTTCGATGCCCGAGCTTTAGAAATAGCTTACAGGTTAACATGTCAAGAAAACACAATTTTTTGATGATCAAAACTACCCA
Organism: Acipenser ruthenus; assembly: GCF_902713425.1. Classification (NCBI taxonomy): domain Eukaryota; kingdom Metazoa; phylum Chordata; class Actinopteri; order Acipenseriformes; family Acipenseridae; genus Acipenser; species Acipenser ruthenus. The sequence goes on from NW_026707643.1 coordinate 22,137, forward strand.
AATTTAGACACCTCCTTTTCTGAAAAAGTGGACAGGTCCGGACCTGTTGAAAAAAATTAAATTTTGGCCAATTTTATTTCTTCATAATTTCGATGCCCGAGCTTTAGAAATAGCTTACAGGTTAACATGTCAAGAAAACACAATTTTTTGATGATCAAAACTACCCAAATTTAGACACATCCTTTTCTGAAAAAGTGGACAGGTCCGGACCTTTTGAAAAAAATTAAATTTTGGCCAATTTTATTTCTTCATAATTTCGATGCCCGAGCTTTAGAAATAGCTTACAGGTTAACATGTCAAGAAAACACAATTTTTTGATGATCAAAACTACCCAAATTTAGACACCTCCTTTTCTGAAAAAGTGGACAGGTCCGGACCTGTTGAAAAAAATTAAATTTTGGCCAATTTTATTTCTTCATAATTTCGATGCCCGAGCTTTAGAAATAGCTTACAGGTTAACATGTCAAGAAAACACAATTTTTTGATGATCAAAACTACCCAAATTTAGACACCTCCTTTTCTGAAAAAGTGGACAGGTCCGGACCTGTTGAAAAAAATTAAATTTTGGCCAATTTTATTTCTTCATAATTTCGATGCCCGAGCTTTAGAAATAGCTTACAGGTTAACATGTCAAGAAAACACAATTTTTTGATGATCAAAACTACCCAAATTTAGACACCTCCTTTTCTGAAAAAGTGGACAGGTCCGGACCTGTTGAAAAAAATTAAATTTTGGCCAATTTTATTTCTTCATAATTTCGATGCCCGAGCTTTAGAAATAGCTTACAGGTTAACATGTCAAGAAAACACAATTTTTTGATGATCAAAACTACCCAAATTTAACACCTCCTTTTCTGAAAAAGTGGACAGGTCCGGACCTGTTGAAAAAAATTAAATTTTGGCCAATTTTATTTCTTCATAATTTTGATGCCCGAGCTTTAGAAATAGCTTACAGGTTAACATGTCAAGAAAACACAATTTTTTGATGATCAA
>NW_026707644.1:0-23105 GCF_902713425.1 Acipenser ruthenus
ACCGATTCATAAAATGTTTATGCACCAACTATGCGGCCATAATTTATTTAGCTTGTTATTTGGCCCCTCCCAAATGAATAATATATCTGAATCAGCAGGCAAATGCTATCCGCATTTGACGTTATAACACTAATCTGTTGTATAAGACTGAATTAAAAAAAAAAAACTAAAAAAAATTGACATCAAACCTGAATCATGTCAGAGGAAACGGAGAGGCAACGTAAACTAAAAATGTCCTTTGATGAGCTTCACATATTAAGAAATGAAGTAACAGAATATAAAAATATGTTGTTTGGGTGGAAATGTTTATCTGTTGCTGTAAGGAAACACATTTGACAAGCCATCATAGACAAGGTAAATGCTGTGGGGAAAGTTAAAAGGACTCTTAACTATTACCAGATTTCCAGAGTAAAAAAACTGGATTTTTTTTTTTCAATTCAGTGATACTGTAGGCTATAGTAGGTGTATTTATTGCAGATCATAACAATTCATTGTTTTCTTTCTTTCTGACAAACATGTTAAATGTACAAAAAGCCAGGTAAGATTTTACATATATATTTGATATATAGCATTAGCAGCTGCTAACCCTCATGCACTGCACTGCCTGGCAGGGATTGTATTCACATGACCAGATCTCAGTTTATTGACATATGTCATATTTGAGAAGGGGATTGTTTCCTCACTGCTGTGGCAATATGATTTGATGTGTATGATTTTGAGTATAATGTGGGAGCCAATGGAATGTGAACAATTGGAGTTAGCTACACCCCACCCCCTTGTCAAAATAGAAGTTATTTCCCTATGGGTTTATACAGTTCACAACGGATTCAGTACTGTTTTGTAACCTGATAACTAGGCTAGCTACTATTCGATTTTTATTTTTTGGTGAAATTGACAATTAATATGGACGTTTATTTTAGAAGGAATTTACCGTTTGTTTTTATCTTTATTTTTCAATTCAAGCAGAGAATGGGTGAAATCGACTTTTATGCTTTAAAAAAATGTATATACTTTTTATACCATTGAGAAATGTCTCATTTAGCGAACCCCCCTTTTTGCTGCATTTTTAACGTGTGTAGAGGTGCTGTGTTAATTTAGTTTGACAGTTTATTAGCATTAGTTTGTCTGTTACTTTATTATTATTATAGTTTATTAACATACACTTGCCTATTGCTTTTCTTTTACTTATTCAGTTAATTTCATATGTTGATGCACATGCATCATGACAAGTAATACAAATTTATTTGTTGATTCATTTGTGTCTGGTGGCTCACACCATCTTAGAGAACAAGTCAGCTATAAGAACACTTTGCTTGCTTCCCGAGGGGTGTTCTCTTAGACGGAGACTACTGTACTCTCCTTTAAGAATTCAATTGATGCTGTTAAGCCACTCGTGTAGCTCAATGACAACCAAGAAGTGTGCTAATAATAAAATTGATTTAATTTATGTGTTTTATTTTTTCTGTGAAACAATTAAATGGGCTTTTAAATTGTCCGTCTTCATTTTTCATTTACAAGCAGAACGTACAAATGAGATCGCAACACATTAAAAAGCAACTAATCTTTATTAAAGCTATAATGAAAAATAAATTATTGCATGCTGGACACACTTTATTATAATCATTATACATAACTGTGTTTACATTATTAAAGATAAATCACTTCTGCTTTTAAATTAAAAAGTAAGACTTAGGATTTAAAAGCCCAATTAAGTTGTTTCACAAAAAAAATCTGTAAATTAAATCAATTTTATTATTCATGCATTTCTCAGTTGTGATTGAGATACACGAATGGCAATACAGGTATCAATTTAATTTTTAAAGGAGAGTAGAAAAGTCCAAAAACCAGAAGCCCTAAAACATCGAAAAACAAAAGCCCTTGACGAGACAGGCCACTGCACAGCATCCAATGTTGAAAATTTGCATTTTCTTTCATCAATATATATATATATATATATATATATATATATATATATACATATATATATATATATATATATATATATATATATATATATATATATATATATATAATCCCAGATGGGGGACACTGCTGATGTACCCTTTAGCGAGGTATTTTACCTAGATTGCTCCAGTAAAAACCCAACTGTATAAATGCGTAATTGTATGTAAAAATAATGTGATATCTTGTAACAATTGTAAGTCACCTTGGATAAGGGCATCTGCTAAGAAATTATTAATAATAATAATAATAATAATAATAATAATAATAAAAATAAAATGATTTAACATTAGGCCAAAATGAATAAAACAGAGTGTTTTTGACCTGTGGATTTATATTATTTGTAGTGAAGGCGATTGCCCAGTCTACGTTTGCTTGTTTTGTTTTCATTTTTCTTTCGGCCCTCCTGCCCTGTTCATTTGTTGTTGTGTTTAATAAATGTGCACATGAGTGCTTGGTCTGCAGCTTCCTTGTTTCTGAGTCTCATTCCTGCCAACACCTGGGCCCACAGCGCTATCCTGTCACAGCTGGTGTTACACAGCACACGAGGCATGGCTCAGTTCCAGTTCCAGGGCACAGTTTATGGGTTTGTAAAAAAACTGAGATCAAACCTATTTTTATTTTATTTAAAAAGAAATCTCCTCCTCCTGAAATCCAAAATCCAAAGAACTATAAAATAATATGACCATTTTATAAAGGCTTTTTAAACATATTGGTATATTCTTTCCTTGATTTTCAATGATATTAAACTATGTCCTTTTCTTTCTTTTAAGCCCTTTCTCAAAGTCATTAGCTTATTAAAAATAGAAGAATTATAGATGAGTTTAAATACAAGTGCATAAGGGAAGTGTGGCTGTGACCCCTGATTTAATTTCACACTGTGTTAATGTAAATAGTCCATTGTCTTTGCAGAAGCATTGGCTGGTGAATGCTAATAGCCCACCGACAAAAGTTATAACATCTGGGGACTTTGCATATCTTTTGTTCCAAATGTCCCCCTAGGCTGTCTGAGGGGGCTGAATTCTGGATCAGCAGGGGGGTCAGAACTAGCACTCCACTGATAATTGTATCACAATGATTGTTTCTGTAACCTGCAGTTCAAGGAAAGACTATATTTGAGAGCATTTCTTCCCTTCTGTTTAATGTTTTACTCCCATGTGGAAGCCTTCTCAAACTAGGTCAAGGATATGAGATGGAAAGAGGTATTTTAGGACGGTATATATGTGTGTGTGTGCGTCTTCCACAGATTGAGGTTCTTGAAGATCTCACTCCGATAATGAATTCTCCCACAGTGTTCGAGTCTCAGGATCTCACTTTGCTATGTTACCCAATATTGTGAAAGTCCTGCATCCAGTCCTAGTTATTAGAGCCACTTTAGTGTTACTAAAATGATAAGGTGCCAGCAATATTATCAATCAGTCTAATATACAATTTAAATGAGTACAAGATTTAATGCACTTTAATTGAATGTATACTTTTCTATTTTGTATCACTGTCATTTTTGCCGATTCAATACATTAAATACCTGAAAAAAAAGTGTACTCTCTATTATGGTCTGTCAGATCTGCTGTCTTGCCCATCGTGACTGAAATAGACATGCACCTGAAAACTGAGCTTTTTCATTTCACACAATACATAGCAGTTTTGCTACTGTTTGTGAGACAGTTCATACATTTATATAAAAGTATGTGCTACATTTATTTTGTCCAACCCCTAGAGTGTATGTCTCCAGTTTATTTCCATTTAATAGTAAATAAGCTAATATGATGCTCAACAAAACACATTGTGTAGAGTAAATTAAATTAAGAGCAAATGTCTCCCCCAGTTAGTCTGCATTACTCAACGTGTAGGATGGTATGCTCATTGCATGTATTTCAAGATGGGACCATTGTCACTTCTGGGATACATAGACATTTGAAGAGCAATGGGATTTAGTGTGGAAAAATGAGCAAAATATGAAGCACTCATATGGTGAAAAAAAAGACATTTGTTGGTTGCATAAGTATTCACCCCCCTGAGTCATACTTGGTAGAAGCACCTTTGGCAGCAATTACAGCTGTGAGTCTTTTTGGGTAAGTCTCTACCAGCTTTGCACATCTGGATCCTGCAATTTTTGCCCATTCTTCTTGGCAAAATTGCTCAAGCTCTGTCAAGTTGGATGGGGACCGTTGGTGAACAGCAATTTTGAAGTCTTGCCACAGATTCTTAATCAGATTGAGGTCTGGGCTTTGACTGGGCCATTCTAAGACATTCAGGTTCTTGTTTTTAACCCTCAGAGTACTACGTCACGGCGAGTGCTCTACACCACAGGACTACAGCAGTCACATGCAAATAACAGCGCTTGGGATAGCATAGCAAATTACTTAATTTTACAACCAAAAATATATATATTATATGAAACCTATATATCACAAGAAACGTAAGACATTGAAGATTTTTGTTCTTTCTGTTATTGATAGATTTTTTGACTGAATATAGAAATATGTATTGGCAAAGACACCTTTGTTATACAAATGGTATTTTTATCATCAAAACATCAGGTATTTTCAAAACCAACCATGCACATAAACACTTTCAAAATATGACATATAAATCCCCAGAATGTTCTTTTTAAAATGTAAAAAACCACAGATGTTTACAAACAATGAATCAAAAGATATATTCAGTTTTGCAAGCAACGCATCAATCTGTACAAACAGATCGGAACAGCACAGCACAGTAAACATACTTGCCCTCGAAAAGCCTTTTCTTTTATATAAAGATTGTTCAACATGTATACCAACACAAATAAATGTTAATTAAATATAAAAGCATATGCAAAACTTCTTCTTCTTCTTCTTCTTCTTCTTCTTCTTCTTCTTCTTCTTCTTCTTCTTCTTATTATTATTATTATTAATACACATAACTTTGAGTTGTGGAGACATCTGAATTGGCACAGGGAAGCTTATTCTCTGTAAAGTCCTTTTGCAGTCAGTGTTTTTTTTTCAGTGGTTTGTAAATTCAGTTTGGTGAAGTCAGTTGTTTTTGTGTAGTAATATTTCTTGTTCTTGTACTAGGTTATGATAGCTAGGATACATCCAAAATGTGTAGGCCACCTGTTCACCAACTTTGCATTTTGGAACCGAAGGTAAGTATTTTCTGTTGCCACGCAGTGTACTTATCGTGCTGATAAGTAAAAACTGAGTGGTATGAATGTGTAAAAATTGTTAGTAATCAAAGTATGTCCCTTATCCAACAGACCATCCATGAGAGACATAACAACATCATAGGGCTGGCCAAATTCACTCTTCTCTGTGTTGTTTTAAGCACCTGTGTACACTTTTAATTTGTATACGTACCCGTTTGTACTGTCAGCAAGCACCCACAGCTTTATTCCAAATCGGTGATGTTTTTTTGTTTGGATGATACTGCATAAGTGACGTTCGGTTTTTCAATCCAACCAGGCTTTCGTCGATTGCAATGAATCATTTAAAACGTAGTACTTTGTAAGAAGAGACTCCACTTTAGTAAGTACTGGTCACACTTTGAATAAACTGTCGTAACCAGGTTCGTCTTTTTTCTTTTGGTTTTTGTTGTTGTTCAAGTGCAGGTTTGCAAGACAAAAAAGAAACTTGTCACGGGACATTATTTGCGCGAATCCTGGTGTTGCTTGTAGTGCATCTTTTATGTTCCAGTATTCTTTCATGTCAGGCTTCCACACTAACCCCATATTCAGCCACAATCCTAAAACAGCACGTAATCTATTTTGTGTCATACCGCCAGACACCGACCACCATGAAAATAGCCTCTCATACATTTTAGATTTAGCATTTCTTTCCCTGTATTTGTTGTTAATTTCTAATGCGTATATATTGGACTCATTGCAGATGTGTTCTTGGAGCTCCGTTGAAAACAACAGCTCAAAGAATTCAGCAGGCCGGGTTCCCCTGGTGGAATAAATCTCGGACCACTAACCTATGTATACTTCTTTATGTTCGATGTTATTTTCTGTTCTGGCAATTCTGTTACGGGTCCTAATCGGGACTCTGAAGTTTTTGTTCAGCAACCGAATTAAAGGCATGTCTTCATCTGTACTGTTGTCACCTCCCGCCACATCCTCCTCCTCTTCTTCATCCACCTCGTCATCCTCCTGTTCTCCACCCTCCTCCTCGTTTAAATCGCTGTCATCACTATCCACATAGCTATACAGTCCCAACCAATTATACATTTTATCAGCCTCAGAAGCCGTAAAACCTTCAACATATTCTCCGTCCGAATTGCTTAAAAACTCACTCTCTAATCCGCCATTTCTCAACTCTCAGCTAGCCTAGGAGACAGGGTTTTCTTTTTAACCAATAAAAAAAAGGTGTTCGCTTCACAACCATTTTTATTGGCTAATATTAACACCAAAGCCCTCTGCTATTGCTTGGCACAGTTTGTTGCTAGGTAAAATTGACCAATAAAAAAATAACAGAGAGCAAATGGGAGGGCAGATCTATGTCCGATAATCGGCCCTTTAGTCCTCACGCAGCACACCTCCGTGGGCCGATCATCGGCCCTGTAGTACTCTGAGGGTTAAACCACTCCAGTGTAGCTTTGGCTGTGTGTTTAGGGTCATTGTCCTGCTGGAAGGTGAACCTCCACCCCAGTCCCAGGTCTCTTGCAGACTGAAACAGGTTTTCCTCGAGAATTTCCCTGTATTTGGCTCCATCCATCTTGCCCTCAATCCTGACCAGTTTCCCAGTCCCTGCTGATGAAAAGCATCCCCATAACATGATGCTGCCACCACCATGCTTCACTGTGGGGATGGTGTTCTTAGGGTGATGAGCAGTTGGCTTTGCGCCACACATAGCATTTTGCACTAAGGCCAAAAGGTTCAATTCTGGTCTCATCACATCTCCCACATGCCTTTTGGCAAAATCCAAACGGGATTTGATATAGGTTTTTTTCAGCAATGGCTTTCTTCTCGCCACTCTTCCATAAAGCCCAGCTTTGTGGAGCGTCCGGGTTATAGTTGTCCCATGGACGGTTTCTCCCATCTCAGCTGTGGATCTCTCCAGCTCCTTCAGAGTTACCATTGGCCTCTTGGTTGCTTCTCTGACTAATGCCCTCCTTACCTGGTCACTGAGTTTTGGTGGACGGCCTTCTCTAGGCAGAGTCGCGGTTGTGCCATATTCTTTCCATTTTTTAATAATGGATTTAACGGTGCTCCGGGGGATGTTCAAAGTTTGGGATATTTTTTATAACCCAACCTTGATTGGTGCTTCTCCAGAACTTTATCCCGGACTTGTTTTGATAGCTCTTTGGTCTTCATGATGCTGTTTGTTTAGATATGCTCTCTAACAAACTCTGGGGCCTTCCAGAAACAGGTGTATTTAATCTGAGATCATGTGACACTAATCTGAGATCATGTGACACGCAGGTGGACTCCATTCAACTAATTATGTGACTTCTGAAGGCAATTGGTTGCACCAGAGCGTATTTAGGGGTGTCCCAGCAAAAGGGGTTAATACTTATGCAATCAAGACTTTTCAGTTTTTTATTTGTAAATAATTTTGAAAAATATGTAGATTTTTTTCCCCACTTTGACATTATGGACTATTTTGTGTAGCTCAGTCACAAAAAATCCTAATTAAATCAATTTTAGGTTGTAAAACTACAAAATGTGGTCCAAGGGGGGTGAATACTTATGCAAGGCACTGTATTATTATTATTATTATTATTATTATTATTATTATTATTATTATTATTATTATTATTATTATTAGTATTATTAGTATTATTATTACAATAATTACTTAAATTACATATGAGGTGCACAGGAATATTAAAGCTTCATTATTTTAAATTACTCCAGTTGTTTCCTATTCCGTATCTGCTGGCTTGGTCAGTTTTGGATTTTCTTGATCAGGGGAGCGGTTCTTTCATCACCAGGAAATGGAGCTTGTGGAAGTGATAATTAGTATTGTTTTGGTCTGCAACCAGTAAAATGTATTAACAAATAAATAAGTAGTAAAGCTGCTATAATGATCTGCTATAATGAAGCTGCTATAATGATCTGCTATAATGAAGCTGCTATAATGATCTTTTATAGGTTTTAAGAAGACCAGACCTCTTTTAATGCCCCTTCAGAGCTTTTTTGTCTTGGTCTTCCCACAACAACAACAGTGTTTAGTTTGTAAAAACACAATGTTTTGTTGTTGTTATTTTGCAGCATGGATGGGGTTAAAATTCCCCATCCATGCTAAACTCATGTAGAATGTGACCGTCTCCATTTTGATTCATTTATTGCTAATTTGGAGACGGTCACATGTATAAAAACCTGCAGCTTTGGTTTAACGGGGCTGGTGTGTTCAGAAGCGGAACGAGAATCGGGAGGTAAAGCGAAAAAATCAATAACTCTAAAGTATAACAAATTATACGTGTGCTGGTTCTAAACCAGTGCTATACTTGTTTTATTTAGTGTTTGTTCTGTGTCTGCTTTGTTTGTTTATTTTGACCACTGTGTTGTTTTGTTTGTACCAGTGTTTTGTGTTTGATTAAATCTTGTATTTCTTATTAAACGTGCGCATCAGCGCTTCTATATATATATATATATATATATATATATATATATATATATATATATATATATATATAATGCCACAAACCCCCAGATCACTACCTTCACTGCACATCACAGCACGGACACGCACCACTTTTCTCTGGTTTAAGAAGCACAATTTAGTGCACGGAGGATCATGGTTAAGGAGTGTTATTGTTTTTGTTTGGGACTGAAACCCACCGTATATAGCTTCCACTATACCATTGCTGGTATAAGGGCGACTGATTTATTATTTATAATTATTGAATACAGATGTTTTGCAGTACTTGCTGGCTGGACTTTCATTGTGTACACAGCACCACTCACATCCTGTCACACCTAGATTTTTCATGAAGTTTGGTCGTGAAAAGGTAGTCACGGCAGCGTTCTTCCATCCTTTATTCTGCTGTGACTCCCAATATGCATTTACCAATACTTCTCAGGGTGAAATTCAAAAGCCACTAGTCCTGTATGAATACCAAACAACACACAAAACCATATTTACATTATTTAGTAGCTATCTGATGAAAATCCCTGCAGAGTGAATCTAGTGCAAACAAATTACAATTTCATAACATGTTCGAGCTAAACTTTGCTTTTATGGAAGTATTCGAGTTGACGACTGGGTAGCAATGCTAGAAAAATTACCCTAGGAGACTGCAATACAACCCCCTCTCAGAGACAGCCTCCCAGAATCGAATTGTTGAGTGTGTCAACAGCATTAAAAATTCTGCACTGCCGTTTATTTATTTACAGATGATGAGGATAAATCGCTTTGAGAAAATCAATCTGATTTACAGTTAATCAACATCAGCTCAGGCATCTGATGCAAAATATAATGACCTTGGAGAGAGATCAGATAAAAACAAGGTTTGGAGCAAGAAACCATAAAGATTGAATCTGTCTGGAGGTCTGGAGAGGAGGTGTGCTGCAGGTGTAATAAAGGCAGGTAAGAGAGAGTGAAGTCTTGTGTTTCACTGTCAGGGAGCTCATTGTGAAGGTCAGGGTAATAGGACCTTGATTTTAACATTATAGTGTCTATGCACACTACGTACTGGATATAAGAATCTTGTTATCATGCTTATGTGTGGACTGTCTGAAATGTCAATGTGTTTTCTTCTTAAAAAGACAGTTTGTAAGGGTGTGAGGTGTGCAGGGTTAGGCATGGAGATTCCGGAGGGAGCACCGCACTGGCTCTAGTACTCCCATGGGTTATTGAAACGGTCAGGGACTGTTTCATCTCATCGCACTACAGCGAACCTACTGGCTGGGCGTGTGGTGAGCTCAGGTGGACACCTGCACTGGCCTTTGTCCTCCAGAATCCGGTAGCTCACTGGCATCCTCTCACGAGTTCCTGGGTGTAAAAGAGGAAATTGGCTTGGTCATGGGATCGGAGGACGCTCACAGGACCTTCAGTTCTCCTGAGCTGTGTGGAGAATTGATGCGGTGAGGAAGCTAATTACTGATCCAGGAGACACAGCCAAAGGCTTCGGCAAATACTGTAGTGTCTCAATAACAGCCTACCATAATGACATGCAAAAACAACTAAACATTAACAATGCTACTCCACATTCTGCCTTGAACAAAATAACAAACTGCTTCCAAGTAGCACCCGTGTTGGATGCCCTGCAATGTGTATACTGTACATTGAGAAGGAAAGAAGGAAAGGCATTGTAACTTTCCTTCTTTCCTTCCCAATGTACAGTATACACATTCAGTGTAACTTTATATCTATAAAAATAAATAAGTAAATAAATCCTGACTCTCTGTGTACATTGTTCTAGCTGCCCCCAGCTCCCAAAAGCATTTCATTTAACTATATGTATATAATCAAAAGTAAATAAATACAAATCCTGACTCTCTGGGAGTGATGTAATGCTGCCGTAAATCATGTTAAAGTCTGATTTTACTGATGTTGAAATAATCCCCACAATTTGTGTCTGTCTGGGTGTTTTTGTTATTTCTGTACACCTGTATACAAGGTGTCTGATAACAAAAAAACCCAGACAGACACAGTTACAATGGTAAGCAAAAATCTACAAACGGAAAGAAAAACATACCATTCCACTGCCATATCGAAGCTGTGTCATTAACAGTTTAAATTGAAATTTTCATCAGCAACACAGTGTGACTGTACACAGGGAACGTCCGAAATAATGCCAGACAATATATAGCTTGTTCAGAAACCGATAGGAAGATGGAATTTGTGGCCGAATTTGGCTTTCACACTCAGCGGTGTGTAGATGATTGTGCATGTGTTGTGTCAGGAAATGCAAATGAGAACCAAATATGAAGGATGAAAAAATACAATTTTTTTTTTTTTTAGGTCGCATCACCCTCAAAGACCTCATTCCGAAATCATTACGAATCAGCTGGAGCTATATCTAAGACTTTGGGCATGTATGTTGAAATAACACAGTGCTGCTGCTGCTGCTGCTATTGGGTAAGTCCCTTCATTAGTTGGAAATAAGAACAACTACTTCTTAGGTTTTCTTTTCCCCGCAACCACTTACACAGCACAGAGGTTTTATTTTATTTTATTTATTTTTTTTTTTTTTTGCAGCAGCAGCATTAATCATAATAATACATCAAAATACAACATGCAAAGGAAACATGTACAGTGTGAAAGATGTCTACTACACAAAATGAAAGCAGGTACAGGTTCCATAATCAGACAGACCATGTTTGTCACAAAGACTAGTGTGTTTCCACACGGAGGTAATATATTATTATTTATTTATTTAGCAGACACCTTTATCCAAGGCGACTTACAGAGACTAGGGTGTGTGAACTATGCATCAGCTGCAGAGTCACTTACAATTACGTCTCACCTGAAAGACGGAGCACAAGGAGATTAAGTGACTTGCTCAGGGTCACACAATGAGTCAGTGGCTGAGGAGGGAGTTGAACCGGGGACCTCCTTGTTATAAGTCCTTTTCTTTAACCACTGGACCACACAGCCTCCTATATAGCTTATACAACGCTTCATTGGGCATGCGCCTGTACGTTTCAGAGCACATGTGAGGGTGCATGCGGAAGTCCTGTTTTTTGGCTCAGAAGAGATGCTCGAGAACAGTGATTTTGGACATAGCAGTGTGGCATTATGCAGATGTTTGGGCGCATACGGATTATTATACAATAACCAAATACATTCGGAACAGCAAGGTGGGTGGGCAATATTTTATTTTTCATGTAGTGCTGATGTACCCTTTGAGCTTACACAGGCGCAGTGCAAAATAATTGCCTGGCCGCAATGCAATTTTAATTTTGCATCCGCAATTATTTCCACTACACCTATTCTTACATCACCCCCTTTGTGTACATTGCTCTAGCTGCCCCCCAGCCCTCAAAAGCATTTCATGGAAGTCCATAGCGCCTCCTGCAGCTGGTGGCTGAACTACTGAAGTGCAGTTGATTCAAAACTGCTCTGAAAAAAAAACAGGCTTGGTACACTGTGACATTTCTGCACTGCTGCAGTGCGGCAGTCCCATTAGTAAATAGTTGTCGCTGGCTACCATTGTACTTGCAATAGACTCTGCACAAGATACCTTAGCAAGGGAATTTCTGTCTTTCTTTAGATGTCTAAACAGATTTTGTTACTCTCAATAATTTGTGCTAAATAATGCCCATACCAAGTTTCACCATAATTGGATAAGCCTTTTTCTAAATGTATAGTATGAAGACGACATCCTGAATGTCAAGGCACCTCCATATCACCCTGTCAATAAAGGACAGGGTTAGTAAGCTGTATTTAAATGTAATTAAATGTTTCTAAAATTGAATATATAAAACTGTCCAACAGTGTAAACGATCCAAATCAAATCAAAAAAAATTAAATTGACTGCACAGCTGAGTATAAACCCAGGCAGGGAATCTACCCCAGCATTCTCCAGCAGAGAAAACTGTTAAATGAACTTTTATTGTGTGCAGTCATACCCTGTCATTTACAGGCAATCAAACTCTGTTGTAAAGTTGACGCTAATACTACAAACTGACACAGACATGTCTTGTGCACTCAAAAAATTGTAACTAAATTATCATTTCATGTCTATTTATTATTTTTAAATTGCTTTGTGAGATTAATGTGTGCGTGTTACGTTTGCACGCTTCTGATTTTGCTGAGACAGTTAAATGTAGAGAAAAAAAAATAACAAGAAAGGTTTGATTGATTATTTTCCCAAAACTCAATTTGCCATCTGGGTTAAATAATGTATCTTCGAATTCCCATGCTTTGTCTGTTAGCAGCCTTACTAATCAATAGTAATATGTGCTAGCTGAAATTACCTGCTCCTTAACATCCACCATTATTAGCCCTCCACAGTCAATACCATCGCACTATGCTGGTACAGATTCATATTATCGCAACCTTACTCAACAAGCCATTACAATTTACAATGCAGAGGTGGGGTTTTATTGAGAATCTGCAGCAGGAGCTTTCTGAAGCATGCAATGCTTAATCTCTACAGTTTGGCCTCTGGGTTACAGAGCTCTGAGTGGTTGACCTTAGGCTTAATGGAATCAAGGTGCAATTGAACACAGACTCATATCTTATCTGCACCACTGAGCTATAGAAATCAGATAGAAAAAGGAGAGGGAGACTGAGGAAAATAAGAGTGACAGGCTGAGACAGAATAAGGGCAAGGAGAGGAAGACTGACCTAGGATTATATCGGTTTACTCTTTCATTTTAATATAAGGGTTATTCTATAGAAATAGGACAAATTGAGTCCCCACCTCAAAGTAAAGTGTATTTAAATATATATTTGTGGAAGGGTGGTGGGCAATTCACTGACACAAGGAGACAGTACTTTATTTGTAACGCCGCTCAGGCGTACTGATTTATTTGATGCGGTAGATGGCGCTGTTGTCCGTGATCTGGATACTGACAACAGTAACCAGAATCACGGCGTTTACCAATACAGGTACAGCACAACAAGTGCTCATAAATTATAATGAAAACCAAAGGCGAAAGAAAAAGGGAAAATAAAACACAGTAATAAAACTACAAACAAAAAGTGCTGCTTACACAGTGCCCCCACTGCCGCTAAGCCGGTCAGAACGGGCCTCCGTCCTACGCTCAATTACCCTCTATACACTGGGATGGCCGGAGTTCCCCGTACAACTAAGCACGTCCCCTTGGGTATGTGGTGATTTCTGTTATTTCTTTTCTCGTTAAATTATTTTAAGGCCGGCTGTTTTTCTCAGCCAGTTTTGCCTCGTTTTATTTTAAAACTGACGTCTTTCGTCAGTGTCACTGGGTATTCCCCAAACACGGCCACCCGAGCGTCCAACCAAACCAGATCTTATGGGCCGAGCAGTCTCCCAAGGCCCGCCCCTCAGCCACTCAGAGAGAGGGAAAGCACACACACCCTCTTCCCCACCTCACCGTGTCATCGCCATGACCGACAGGCGGATCCCACGAGACTGCTGCCCTCTACCTGCAGTAATACGGATGTGCCAGACAGTCAGTCCAGATCTCCCCTGTTACAATATTAAAAAAAGTTTTGTCGGATGCAAAATAGATATTTATTTAGCTGTTTTCTAACATTTAGCAAATATGCATAATTATTTTTATGCAATATTAACATTTTTATCAAAGGTCAGGTGTCCCCACTTCCAGCTCTTATACTTTCTCTTGAAAACAAATGTATTGACAAGGAATGTTGTATCATAGTATAATCTTGAATTATTATTTTAAAATATTTTTTCTATTTTTGAATGAAAAACCTTTGAAAACCTGTCATCAGTTTTCAATGTCATTACCGTAACAGACAGTGTATTGCCCCCTAGTGAAGTATGCCTTAGGCCACAGCTTTGATCATGTGATCGTGAAAAGAGATTGTATCATTTCCAACATGGCCACAGTTTCAAACATTTATTTTTTAAAAAATCACTTGAAGTGTCTAAAAATCATTGATTAGGTTTATTATGTGTCATCACTGTATATGCTATTCTGCTATGATTAAGTGTTTTACTAAACAAATGATTATAGGCTAGAATTATTTCATGATTTGTATGTTCAATGTTAGGCAAGGTCAGAATGTGTAGGCCTCAGATTTTTATAAATTCATGGAAATGCTTTAAATTGTTATTTCTGTAATAGTCATTACCATAACAGCTTATTTTTTTGGTAATGACAGAACTGTTACGGTAATGACACTTTTTCGAAATGTTTTATGCTAAATTATTAAATATAGATTAATTCATCAGTATTTCAATTTCAAATTTCTTTGAATGCAAAATGAATAGGGGAGGGGCATTCATGCTCTTTAAGTCCACTCCAATCTGCATTACTAGAAAATTGATTATATTTTGGGGTACATATTCCCTTTAAGATGGCCTTGTGATTGAAATATTCACATATTAATAATAACTAACGTATAACATAAATATTTTGTTCTATTTAACAATGCCAAGATATTTAGTCAGTAAGGGGAAAATGGTCAATAAAGGCCTCAGCCCCACCCTCCAATAGGGTAGAAATGCATGCAATAAAGGGAAATGTCAGAAAGAAAGACATGTGTACGCATGGATTCTCAGCACCAAGTTTCTAAAAAATACAGACTGATTTCAAAAGCACAACAGTCCATTGACATCTCACAAAAGCGTTACAGAAAAATGGAAAACCAAATTACAATTTATGCTGTCTTTTTATGTTTATTTTAAGGTGTGTGAAAAGGCATACTTTTTATGCTTTGTTTTTATAGGTGGGTTGATTACTTAAAAATTTGAACGTACTAATCATCTGTGTTCCTATTCTTCAGTACATGATAAGGCTGAGGATATGTGCAAAGTGATTTGCGGCTGCAACACACCCATATTGTGGCGTATATAAAGAATGGTTTTTACCTGCCGTTCTGCACCCGCTATCAAATTAGCACTTTACCATCATTAATCCATTTAAATGATATTGAAATGTATTCAAATGAAGAAAAGAGCATGGCATTGGGCAGCGATCTGGAATACTAAACGATCTGGAATAAAAACTTAGACAATTGCTGACCCTCCAAAAACTTTGCGTAGCTAAGCTGTATAAAGGCACACCCCTGCAGATACTTGTCATTGGCTTCAGGATGGCTGCTGTGGTACACTTCCTGATGCAGCAACGCTTGGCTCTTGTTGAGGACAGGCAGGAAAATCTTCGGAGGAGAAGGGCAAGGCGGAGAAGACCCTGCATATTCAAACCCACTGTATTTTATTTGGGATGCTGCTTACACAGTTAAAAACAAAAAAATACAATATCTAAAAGAGAAATAAACAAACCAATCATAAAATCAAGACATAAATACAAAAAACAGATTTGGCTGTAAAAGCTTCACAATGGCCTTAACCAAATGTGAGACCTTTTTAAAACCATCAACTGACTGGCAGCTCCTGATGTCAACGGGGAGGTCATATCATAGCACAGGAGCCAGGTGGCTAAAGGACCAACTTGTTTCACATCAGGAACAACCAGCAGGCCAGCCTGGGAGGAGCTAAGGGTGTGAACCGGCTGGTAAGGACAAAGTAATTCATTAAGATAAGCAAGACCTGTACCACTAAGTGATAAGTCAGGAGAAGTAGTTTAACACTAGAACCGCCGGATTTTCAAACTACCTAGAACCACCACGTAGTCACTTTGACCCATACACTTTTAAACTGCTTTGTTATGAAAATGAAAGACAAACTACTGGATACAACTGAAAAGTTTTATTCATGAACATCATATCTAACATTTCAATATTTCAATATTTCAATAAACATAAAAGGCGTTATTTTGAAAAGTAGCACATGAACAGCACGAATACAAAAAATGAAAAACTATATTAAAATAAACATTTCTATAGTGTAAACAGGTGTAAACATGTATATGTATATAGAACATTGTAAAAACGATTTATTTATTTTTGTAAATAACATACAGACGTGCTCAAATTTGTTGGTACCCCTCCACAAAAAATGAAGAATGCACAATTTTCTCTGAAATAACTTGAAACTGACAAAAGTAATTGGCATCCACCATTGTTTATTCCATATTTAATAGAAATCAGACTTTGCTTTTGATTTTTTATTCAACATAATATTGTAAATAAGAAAACAAATGAAAATGGCATGGACAAAAATGATGGTACCGCTAACCTAATATTTTGTTGCACAACCTTTAGAGGCAATCGCTGCAATCAAACGTTTTCTGTAGCTCTCAATGAGACTTCTGCACCTGTTAACAGGTAGTTTGGCCCACTCTTCCTGAGCAAACTGCTCCAGCTGTCTCAGGTCTGATAGGTGCCTTCTCCAGACTGCAAGTTCCAGCTCTTTCCATAGATGTTCGATAGGATTCAGATCAGGACTCATAGAAGGCCACTTCAGAATAGTCCAATGTTTTGTTCGTATCCATTCTTGGGTGCTATTAGCTGTGTGTTTTGGGTCATTATCCTGTTGGAGGACCCATGACCTGCGACTGAGACAGAGCTTTCTGACACTGGGCAGTACATTTCGTTCCAGAATGCCTTGATAGTCTTGAGATTTCATTGTGCCCTGCACAGATTCAAGGCACCCTGTGCCAGGCGCAGCAAAGCAGCCCCAAAACATAACCGAGCCTCCTTCATGTTTCACTGTAGATATGGTGTTCTTTTCTTTGAAAGCTTCATTTTTTCATCTGTGAAAATAGAGCTGATGTGACTTGCCAAAAAGCTCCAGTTTTGACTCATCTGTCCAAAGGACATTCTCCCGGAAGGATTGTGGCTTGTCAATATGCATTTTAGCAAATTCCAGTCTGGCTTTTTTATGTTTTTCTTTCAAAAGTGGAGTCCTCCTGGGTCTTCTTCCATGGAGCCCACTTTCGCTCAAAAAGCGATGGATGGTGCGATCAGAAACTGACGTACCTTCACCTTGGAGTTCAGCTTGTATCTCTTTGGCAGTTATCCTTGGTTCTTTTTCTACCATTCGCACTATCCTTCTGTTCAATCTGGGGTCGATTTTCCTCTTGTGGCCACGCCCAGGGAGGTTGGCTACAGTTCCATGGACCTTAAACTTCTTAATAATGTTTGCAACTGTTGTCAGGAACATCAAGCTGCTTGGAGATGGTCTTGTAGCCTTTACCTTTACCATGCTTGTCTATTATTTTCTTTCTGATCTCCTCAGACAACTCTCTCCTTTGCTTTCTCTGGTCCATGTTCAGTGTGGTGCACACAATGATACCAAACAGCACAGTGACTACTTTTCTCCATTTAAATAGGCTGAATGACTGATTACAAGATTGGAGACATGTGTGATACTAATTAAAGAAACTAATTAGTTTGAAATATCACTATAATCCAGTTATTTATTATCTTTTCTAAGGGGTACCAACAAATGTGTCCAGGCCATCTTAGAATATCTTTGTAGAATAAGCAATAATTCATCTCTTTTCACAGCTTCTTTGCTTTATTCGATGACATACCAAAGGCATGCAAGTATACATGATAAAATAGCTTTTAATTTCATCACTTTTCAGGAGGAATGAAGCATTATTTCAATGAGCTGTAAGGGTACCAACAAATTTGAGCACGTCTGTAAAAAGGTAAATATAACACAACTTCCGGTATCGAAAGTGAAAGCTCTTTCTGCAAAACACTGTTCAATTGAGCTTATGCTTATGTGAGCTTATGAGCCTAAGTGTGCGACCTGGCAGCTTACTCAGTTAGACAGTCCACACAGAAAAAACGCTTCTCAATTTTTCCTGTGCAATTACCACAAACTGCCTTTTGACAACGGGCGCAGACATCCACAGTTTTATTGTCATTACACTTTGCTACCTGGCACCTTTTGCTCTTGCTCGTGCCAGCAGGTGCAGCACTGGGTGAAGGCTGAGGGGCATTTGCAAGCTGCTTTTCCCCTTTCTGATCCAGATGTTTCAGCCGAAGCTCCGTGGCTAGCTGTAAAATAAATTCCCTCCTGCTGATGTTGATCCCGGTGCATTCCCTGTACAAAACATAGGCATTTATGGCTGCCAGGTCCAAAACATTGTAAAAAATAGCCACAGTCCATCTGCGAGAACCGCCTTTGACAGAGTACTGCCGTGCCATCTGGTACAATACATCCACTCTGTACTTGGTAGCATTGTAGTATTCAACAGTCTCTGGCTTCTTTTTTCCATTGGTCCTGATGGCTACTGAGCTGTGTAAAGAGCTAAGAATCAGCACATTTTTTGTTTCTTGCACCTGTACACACTCAGGATGGCACAGTCGTTCTGCTTGAGTAGTGCAGTGGAGTACAGTGGCACAGTCAAGGCTTGAGCAGATGGTGGTAGCTTGTGTCTCGCCTTGTTCACTGTTCCTACAAGAGTTGTTTTTTTCTTCTTCAACTCCCTGGGCAAATGGAGTGAAGTGAAGAAATTGTCTGTGGTGACATTTCATCCCTTCCTTAAGTATGGCTCCATAAGTTTGCGCACAACGCTGTCTCCCAGTCTCTGACCAGCAGGGCGCATTTCATCCTTTCCCAGGTAAGGGAACCCATTCACCAGGTACTTAGAATCAGCGTACACTGCCAGCCAGAATTTTATTCCAAACTTGTCCAGTTTGTTGGACATGTACTGTGTCCAGCGACACCATGCTTTGGTGGGAAGCAGCTGCTCATCCACTGTGATGTTTGCTCCTAGCTTGTAGCAGGCAATGCTGTTTTCAATAAAGCAATTCCTGACTTTGGAAGCCAGGGCAAATTTATCTCAATTTGCATACTCCTCGTTGCTCTCAGATCAAAACGGACGAATCTGAGAATTTCACAAAAGCGATTCCTAGACATTGTCTCAATAAAAAACGAAATCCTCCACTGTGTTGACCAGTAGCTCTTCAAGTACTGGCTTTTGCCCCCATACGCACCACGAACATACAGGATTGCAATGGCCGCTTGTAACTCCTCCGCAGACAATGTCCAGGAATCATCATTTTTTGCCTGATGTGCCTCTGCTACTGTACAGCGTTGAATGTGCAGTAGCATTGGCATATCGATCAGTAACAGGAATGCACTGAGTGGGGTATCAATGTTGCGTTTTGTGTGCGGCGTTGGACCTGATGTTTCAGTCAAAACATTTTCGGACGCACCCACAGTCTTCCCACAGCCTCCTGTTTGGAACATTTATAATGTTCCAAACAGTCCGGTCTTTCCCTGTCTCCTGAATGTTGCTTCCAGAAGCCGAAGCAGCCGTTGTCGTTGTCTGTGGTGCTGGTTGGCCAGAAGCTGGTGCTTGAGAAGCTGCTTCTGCAGACGGCAAAACCACCCCTGGCACCACAGGTAATTGCCCGAAAGTGGAACCTCTGCCACGTCCACGACCTCGACCTCTGCATCTGGTGGACCCTGTTTGTGGAAGACCTGCTGGCAATTCTGTTGCATCGTCTTCGCTTTCACTCTCGGAACTGCTAGTTTCTAGAATCCAGGAATGGTCCCTGTCATTGTCACTCAGATCCCCTACATCAAACTCATCTTCAGGCAGAGTGTGGAGCATTTCAAGCACCTGTTCTCTTCTCAATCTCCATCTTTCAGCTATTTTACTTTCCTGCCTATTCTCTGTCACTGTAACAGTGAATTGCTATGCCAAGTAGCTACGTGATACTGTACTCTTGCGAGTTTTCATGCGCTTGCAAGGATTAGAATACACATGTACATGCCCCTTTATTGCGAGATTCACTGTAATGCAAAGAACAGGCAAGATTGTCAACAATATTACAAAGAAAAACATGTATTGTAATACATGGGTCAAAGTGACCCGCGTGGCGGTTCTAGGTAGAAATGCTTATAAAAAATGTATTTTTGCAAATCTGATGCTCAAATGCTGTCAGGATATTTAAGTCATATATTTAGGACAAGTCAAGAACGGACATGCACATATGATTCACAATGGAAGAGTAATTAAAATTTTAAATCCAAAATGGGTCACATTGACCCGCATGACGGTTCTAGTGTTAAAAGAGATTCGTTACTTGATAGGAAGCCAATGTTTAGCCAGGACTGGTGTAATGTGGTGGTACTTTATCGTGTAAGTCAAGATTCTGGCAGCTGCGTTCTGAACTATTTAAAATCTATCAATTGCTTTGGATTGAAGGCCTGCAAATAGGGAGTTACAATAGTCAAGCCTAGAGGTTGCAAATGCATGGATCAAAATCTCAGCATCAGTGAGAGAGAAAATGTCAGTTTGGTAATCTTCTGTAAATGGAAAAAAGAGGATTTGACAACAGAAGAAATATGTGCCTCAAAGGACATTGTGGCCTCTAAGTGTACCCCAAGGCTCTTTATAGAAGTTGAAGGCTGAAGTAGATAGTTACCATCTACCATCTAAGAAGTGAAATATTTAAATTGTGTTTTAACTGTAATAGTTCATTTTTCAGAAAGATAACAAAAAGTTATATTTATGTTCAAAGAGTATACTCCTATCTCTAATGAACTCCTCTTTTTGAAAGGAAAAAAAACTATTTGCTTTACAAAACTAATATCAAACATCCAATTAATGTAATTGGAGGTATCTTAATTAGTCTCAAGTTTTTTGCATTACTGTTGAATTTGCTTCCTTCAAAAAATAGGAGTTAATTAAAGACTGGAGTAAACAATTGAAAATATTGCCCCTTGGATTATAGTTAGGGCTTCTGATTTTTGGTTTTAACCAATAAAAAACGATAACACACCCGATACATTCAATTCATGTTGACTTGATCCCTTTCGCCGTGAAAAAACAACCTCTACCAAAAAACTTTCCCAGTGCAGTTGTGCAAAGTTCCTCCTCTTCCTGATTTGTATCTCGCATTGATTCATTCTGAATAATTTAAATACACCCCTACTACTGAGTGGCAGGAAATTCCTACAATTCTATTGGAGACGCCACCTGTGAGATTTAAAACGAGATTACAATTAGAAACAAAGCATTGTTTTTGCTCGCAAAATTTAAAGCTATATTACACTAGTTCGACAGGTAGTATTTACACACTTGCGGAATTTAAAACAGAATAACAAATTGTTGCGAAATGTAAAGAAATGCCTAAACACACAAAAACTTCAGAAGAATATGCCTGTGACCATAAGGATTTTGTTGTGGAATACATATTGTGACAGAAAAAACGCCCAAGAATTTTGGAAAGTAACTGGAAACATTAATTTCATACCGTATATAAAAAGCAAAAGCCCTGAAAAAAAAGATTTACATAAAACTCAAAAATAACTAAAAATAAGCACTGAAAAATGAAATTAATAATAAAAAAAAAAACAGAAGACCTAATTATATTCCTAGTTTGGTTCTGTTTTTCTGCTTTATAAAATTGAGGTTGATTAAAGCCTGAAGCTAACGCTTTGACAATCAAACACAATAAGTCTTTCCAGCAATAACCCTGTCATCTAGTATATTATTATTTGTAGTGTAGGCTATCACTGAGGACTTTACAGCCAATTTTATAGCCATTCCTAACTTTTAACATAATTTAGATGTCAACAGTATTAAACATGCTTTCAGTCTAAAGCGACATTATTACTGACATTAACAATATACACATTGTTACATGCAACATTTACTTCATCAACATTTTTAATGGGCAATATTCTAAAAAAGCATATTTCTTAATGGAGATTTTAAGTGGGCCCTCTGGTATTAACCAGTTTAAATGCAAATGTGATCCCTAACCTACCTTCTAAGTTTGACCACATTATCACAGTGATAGCTTTTTATGTTCTGATTAGTATGCATACTGTAGGAACAGTGACTGCAGGCCACAGAGCTGTTCACTAACAGCAGAAGTGTGTCCAACAATAACCTGCACATATTATTATAGTATGTATACTGTAGGAACAGTGATCACAAAGACAGTAACTAACGGCAGGATTGTATCCAACAATAACCTGCACATATTGTTAGATGTTCAAAAATAACATATAAGAACAAAGCGATATTGGGAACATAAAGAGACCATTGCTAGCCCCATCTAATGGAATTCAATTCCACAGACAGCAGAATCAAATTCTATTTATAACCCTTGACATGAAAAAGTGCTTCCTATCGTCTGTTCTGAACTTTATTTTTACTCAGCTTCAACTTGTGCCCTCTCATCCTACAGCCTTTACATTTGCCATTTACTGTAAGATTGAATAAACTGCAATTAAATCCCACCTGCCTTTTTCACGGCTGAAGAGCTCATGCTATTAATTCCCGGTTTGACTGGTTGCCCTTCACTGTTCCTTCTGCAATAATAACTGCAATAATGTATTTTTATAGTGAGCTGAACAAAACTCTGCAGTATTTAAGACATTTATATAAAGTAAATCTTGCCCAAGAAAGTGGGGGATCTGAGCGGGGAAAATCCCATTGTCACTCCTGGGGAAAAATGGGATTTACTTTGGGATTAAGACACTATTTATGCTCCACAGGATGTGGGGTATTTAATCACTTTGTGACAGTCGTTTTTAATTTACCCACTTTTTCCCCTAGGCCCGGGTAGGGAGTCGGTCGCAGGTCTTACTGCAGCATTACTCAGAATACCTGGTCACCTTGTTACAGCTAATCAGAAAGATGAAGTTTAGTTTAATTAGGGTTGACAGCATTTTCACAGCTGATACAAACAGAATGATAGAAACAAGAGCCACGCTGAACT
>NW_026707645.1:0-23084 GCF_902713425.1 Acipenser ruthenus
TGGAACCCAAGCCGGGGCAGTGGGAGCAGAGGCCTGGGTGGTGGGAGCCAGCCCGGGGCCGTGGAACCCAAGCCGGGGCAAAGGCTGGAGCTGTCCCCGGGGCCGTGGAACCCAAGCCGGGGCAGTGGGAGCAGAGGCCTGGGTGGTGGGAGCCAGCCCGGGGCCGTGGAACCCAAGCCGGGGCAAGTGGGAGCCAGCCCGGGGAGGCTGGAGCTGTCCCCGGGGTCCTGGAACCCTGCCCGGGCAAGTGGGAGCCAGCCCGGGGAGGCTGGAGCTGTCCCCGTGGTCCTGGAACCCTGCCCGGGCAAGTGGGAGCCAGCCCGGGGAGGCTGGAGCTGTCCCCGGGGTCCTGGAACCCTGCCCGGGCAAGTGGGAGCCAGCCCGGGGAGGCTGGAGCTGTCCCCGTGGTCCTGGAACCCTGCCCGGGCAAGTGGGAGCAATAGCCTGGGTCCCCATTCAGTAACGTGACCATAGGTGGAGTCGGCCAACATGACCATAGCCAGGTTTCTGTAACGTGACCATAGGCGGAATCGGCCAACATGACCATAGCCAGGTTTCAGTAACGTGACCATAGGCAGAGTTAGCTAACATGACCATAGTCGGAATTTGCCCGGGGCGGTGGAACCCAAGCTGGGGCAGTGGGAGCAGAGGCATGGGTGGTGGGAGCCAGCCTGGGGCCGTGGAAACCAAGCCGGGGCAGTGGGAGCAGAGGCCTGGGTGGTGGGAGCCAGCCCGGGGCCGTGGAACCCAAGCTGGGGCAGTGGGAGCAGAGGCTTGGGTGGTGGGAGGCGGGAACTGTCCGCGGGGCTGTGGAACCCAAGCCGGGGTGGTGGGAGCAGAGGCCTGGGTGGTGGGAGCCAGCCCGGGGCCGTGGAACCCTGCCCGGGCAAGTGGGAGCCAGCCCAGGGAGGCTGGAGCTGTCCCCGGGGCTGTGGAACCCAAGCCGGGGCCGTGGAACCCAAGCCGGGGCAGTGGGAGCAGAGGCCTGGGTGGTGGGAGCCAGCCCGGGGCCGTGGAACCCTGCCCGGGCAAGTGGGAGCAGAGGCCTGGGTGGTGGGAGGCGGGAGCAGAGGCCTGGGCGGCGGGAGCTGTCCCCGGGGCCGTGGAACCCTGCCCGGGCAAGTGGGAGCCAGCCCAGGGAGGCTGGAGCTGTCCCCGGGGCTGTGGAACCCAAGCCGGGGCCGTGGAACCCAAGCCGGGGCAGTGGGAGCAGAGGCCTGGGTGGTGGGAGCCAGCCCGGGGCCGTGGAACCCAAGCTGGGGCAGTGGGAGCAGAGGCATGGGTGGTGGGAGGCGGGAACTGTCCCCGGGGCAGTGGAACCCAAGCCGGGGCCGTGGAACCCAAGCCGGGGCAGTGGGAGCAGAGGCCTGGGTGGTGTGAGACGGGAGCTGTCCCCGGGGCCGTGGAACCCAAGCCGGGGCAGTGGGAGCAGAGGCCTGGGTGGTGGGAGCCAGCCCGGGGCCGTGGAACCCAAGCCGGGGCAAAGGCTGGAGCTGTCCCCGGGGCCGTGGAACCCAAGCCGGGGCAGTGGGAGCAGAGGCCTGGGTGGTGGGAGCCAGCCCGGGGCCGTGGAACCCAAGCCGGGGCAAGTGGGAGCCAGCCCGGGGAGGCTGGAGCTGTCCCCGGGCAAGTGGGAGCCAGCCCGGGGAGGCTGGAGCTGTCCCCGGGGTCCTGGAACCCTGCCCGGGCAAGTGGGAGCCAGCCCGGGGAGGCTGGAGCTGTCCCCGGGGTCCTGGAACCCTGCCCGGGCAAGTGGGAGCCAGCCCGGGGAGGCTGGAGCTGTCCCCGTGGTCCTGGAACCCTGCCCGGGCAAGTGGGAGCAATAGCCTGGGTCCCCATTCAGTAACGTGACCATAGGTGGAGTCGGCCAACATGACCATAGCCAGGTTTCTGTAACGTGACCATAGGCGGAATCGGCCAACATGACCATAGCCAGGTTTCAGTAACGTGACCATAGGCAGAGTTAGCTAACATGACCATAGTCGGAATTTGCCCGGGGCGGTGGAACCCAAGCTGGGGCAGTGGGAGCAGAGGCATGGGTGGTGGGAGCCAGCCCGGGGCCGTGGAACCCTGCCCGGGCAAGTGGGAGCAGAGGCCTGGGTGGTGGGAGGCGGGAGCAGAGGCCTGGGCGGCGGGAGCTGTCCCCGGGGCCGTGGAACCCTGCCCGGGCAAGTGGGAGCCAGCCCAGGGAGGCTGGAGCTGTCCCCGGGGCTGTGGAACCCAAGCCGGGGCCGTGGAACCCAAGCCGGGGCAGTGGGAGCAGAGGCCTGGGTGGTGGGAGCCAGCCCGGGGCCGTGGAACCCTGCCCGGGCAAGTGGGAGCAGAGGCCTGGGTGGTGGGAGGCGGGAGCAGAGGCCTGGGCGGCGGGAGCTGTCCCCGGGGCCGTGGAACCCTGCCCGGGCAAGTGGGAGCCAGCCCAGGGAGGCTGGAGCTGTCCCCGGGGCTGTGGAACCCAAGCCGGGGCCGTGGAACCCAAGCCGGGGCAGTGGGAGCAGAGGCCTGGGTGGTGGGAGCCAGCCCGGGGCCGTGGAACCCAAGCTGGGGCAGTGGGAGCAGAGGCTTGGGTGGTGGGAGGCGGGAACTGTCCGCGGGGCTGTGGAACCCAAGCCGGGGCAGTGGGAGCAGAGGCCTGGGTGGTGGGAGCCAGCCCGGGGCCGTGGAACCCAAGCTGGGGCAGTGGGAGCAGAGGCATGGGTGGTGGGAGGCGGGAACTGTCCCCGGGGCAGTGGAACCCAAGCCGGGGCCGTGGAACCCAAGCCGGGGCAGTGGGAGCAGAGGCCTGGGTGGTGGGAGCCAGCCCGGGGCCGTGGAACCCAAGCCGGGGCAAGTGGGAGCCAGCCCGGGGAGGCTGGAGCTGTCCCCGGGCAAGTGGGAGCCAGCCCGGGGAGGCTGGAGCTGTCCCCGTGGTCCTGGAACCCTGCCCGGGCAAGTGGGAGCCAGCCCGGGGAGGCTGGAGCTGTCCCCGGGGTCCTGGAACCCTGCCCGGGCAAGTGGGAGCCAGCCCGGGGAGGCTGGAGCTGTCCCCGTGGTCCTGGAACCCTGCCCGGGCAAGTGGGAGCAATAGCCTGGGTCCCCATTCAGTAACGTGACCATAGGTGGAGTCGGCCAACATGACCATAGCCAGGTTTCTGTAACGTGACCATAGGCGGAATCGGCCAACATGACCATAGCCAGGTTTCAGTAACGTGACCATAGGCAGAGTTAGCTAACATGACCATAGTCGGAATTTGCCCGGGGCGGTGGAACCCAAGCTGGGGCAGTGGGAGCAGAGGCATGGGTGGTGGGAGCCAGCCCGGGGCCGTGGAACCCTGCCCGGGCAAGTGGGAGCAGAGGCCTGGGTGGTGGGAGGCGGGAGCAGAGGCCTGGGCGGCGGGAGCTGTCCCCGGGGCCGTGGAACCCTGCCCGGGCAAGTGGGAGCCAGCCCAGGGAGGCTGGAGCTGTCCCCGGGGCTGTGGAACCCAAGCCGGGGCCGTGGAACCCAAGCCGGGGCAGTGGGAGCAGAGGCCTGGGTGGTGGGAGCCAGCCCGGGGCCGTGGAACCCTGCCCGGGCAAGTGGGAGCAGAGGCCTGGGTGGTGGGAGGCGGGAGCAGAGGCCTGGGCGGCGGGAGCTGTCCCCGGGGCCGTGGAACCCTGCCCGGGCAAGTGGGAGCCAGCCCAGGGAGGCTGGAGCTGTCCCCGGGGCTGTGGAACCCAAGCCGGGGCCGTGGAACCCAAGCCGGGGCAGTGGGAGCAGAGGCCTGGGTGGTGGGAGCCAGCCCGGGGCCGTGGAACCCAAGCTGGGGCAGTGGGAGCAGAGGCTTGGGTGGTGGGAGGCGGGAACTGTCCGCGGGGCTGTGGAACCCAAGCCGGGGCAGTGGGAGCAGAGGCCTGGGTGGTGGGAGCCAGCCCGGGGCCGTGGAACCCAAGCTGGGGCAGTGGGAGCAGAGGCATGGGTGGTGGGAGGCGGGAACTGTCCCCGGGGCAGTGGAACCCAAGCCGGGGCCGTGGAACCCAAGCCGGGGCAGTGGGAGCAGAGGCCTGGGTGGTGTGAGACGGGAGCTGTCCCCGGGGCCGTGGAACCCAAGCCGGGGCAGTGGGAGCAGAGGCCTGGGTGGTGGGAGCCAGCCCGGGGCCGTGGAACCCAAGCCGGGGCAAAGGCTGGAGCTGTCCCCGGGGCCGTGGAACCCAAGCCGGGGCAGTGGGAGCAGAGGCCTGGGTGGTGGGAGCCAGCCCGGGGCCGTGGAACCCAAGCCGGGGCAAGTGGGAGCCAGCCCGGGGAGGCTGGAGCTGTCCCCGGGCAAGTGGGAGCCAGCCCGGGGAGGCTGGAGCTGTCCCCGTGGTCCTGGAACCCTGCCCGGGCAAGTGGGAGCCAGCCCGGGGAGGCTGGAGCTGTCCCCGGGGTCCTGGAACCCTGCCCGGGCAAGTGGGAGCCAGCCCGGGGAGGCTGGAGCTGTCCCCGTGGTCCTGGAACCCTGCCCGGGCAAGTGGGAGCAATAGCCTGGGTCCCCATTCAGTAACGTGACCATAGGTGGAGTCGGCCAACATGACCATAGCCAGGTTTCTGTAACGTGACCATAGGCGGAATCGGCCAACATGACCATAGCCAGGTTTCAGTAACGTGACCATAGGCAGAGTTAGCTAACATGACCATAGTCGGAATTTGCCCGGGGCGGTGGAACCCAAGCTGGGGCAGTGGGAGCAGAGGCATGGGTGGTGGGAGCCAGCCCGGGGCCGTGGAACCCTGCCCGGGCAAGTGGGAGCAGAGGCCTGGGTGGTGGGAGGCGGGAGCAGAGGCCTGGGCGGCGGGAGCTGTCCCCGGGGCCGTGGAACCCTGCCCGGGCAAGTGGGAGCCAGCCCAGGGAGGCTGGAGCTGTCCCCGGGGCTGTGGAACCCAAGCCGGGGCCGTGGAACCCAAGCCGGGGCAGTGGGAGCAGAGGCCTGGGTGGTGGGAGCCAGCCCGGGGCCGTGGAACCCTGCCCGGGCAAGTGGGAGCAGAGGCCTGGGTGGTGGGAGGCGGGAGCAGAGGCCTGGGCGGCGGGAGCTGTCCCCGGGGCCGTGGAACCCTGCCCGGGCAAGTGGGAGCCAGCCCAGGGAGGCTGGAGCTGTCCCCGGGGCTGTGGAACCCAAGCCGGGGCCGTGGAACCCAAGCCGGGGCAGTGGGAGCAGAGGCCTGGGTGGTGGGAGCCAGCCCGGGGCCGTGGAACCCAAGCTGGGGCAGTGGGAGCAGAGGCTTGGGTGGTGGGAGGCGGGAACTGTCCGCGGGGCTGTGGAACCCAAGCCGGGGCAGTGGGAGCAGAGGCCTGGGTGGTGGGAGCCAGCCCGGGGCCGTGGAACCCAAACTGGGGCAGTGGGAGCAGAGGCATGGGTGGTGGGAGGCGGGAACTGTCCCCGGGGCAGTGGAACCCAAGCCGGGGCCGTGGAACCCAAGCCGGGGCAGTGGGAGCAGAGGCCTGGGTGGTGTGAGACGGGAGCTGTCCCCGGGGCCGTGGAACCCAAGCCGGGGCAGTGGGAGCAGAGGCCTGGGTGGTGGGAGCCAGCCCGGGGCCGTGGAACCCAAGCCGGGGCAAAGGCTGGAGCTGTCCCCGGGGCCGTGGAACCCAAGCCGGGGCAGTGGGAGCAGAGGCCTGGGTGGTGGGAGCCAGCCCGGGGCCGTGGAACCCAAGCCGGGGCAAGTGGGAGCCAGCCCGGGGAGGCTGGAGCTGTCCCCGGGGTCCTGGAACCCTGCCCGGGCAAGTGGGAGCCAGCCCGGGGAGGCTGGAGCTGTCCCCGTGGTCCTGGAACCCTGCCCGGGCAAGTGGGAGCCAGCCCGGGGAGGCTGGAGCTGTCCCCGGGGTCCTGGAACCCTGCCCGGGCAAGTGGGAGCCAGCCCGGGGAGGCTGGAGCTGTCCCCGTGGTCCTGGAACCCTGCCCGGGCTAGTGGGAGCAATAGCCTGGGTCCCCATTCAGTAACGTGACCATAGGTGGAGTCGGCCAACATGACCATAGCCAGGTTTCTGTAACGTGACCATAGGCGGAATCGGCCAACATGACCATAGCCAGGTTTCAGTAACGTGACCATAGGCAGAGTTAGCTAACATGACCATAGTCGGAATTTGCCCGGGGCGGTGGAACCCAAGCTGGGGCAGTGGGAGCAGAGGCATGGGTGGTGGGAGCCAGCCCGGGGCCGTGGAACCCAAGCCGGGGCAGTGGGAGCAGAGGCCTGGGTGGTGGGAGCCAGCCCGGGGCCGTGGAACCCAAGCTGGGGCAGTGGGAGCAGAGGCTTGGGTGGTGGGAGGCGGGAACTGTCCGCGGGGCTGTGGAACCCAAGCCGGGGCAGTGGGAGCAGAGGCCTGGGTGGTGGGAGCCAGCCCGGGGCCGTGGAACCCTGCCCGGGCAAGTGGGAGCAGAGGCCTGGGTGGTGGGAGGCGGGAGCAGAGGCCTGGGCGGCGGGAGCTGTCCCCGGGGCCGTGGAACCCTGCCCGGGCAAGTGGGAGCCAGCCCAGGGAGGCTGGAGCTGTCCCCGGGGCTGTGGAACCCAAGCCGGGGCAGTGGGAGCAGAGGCCTGGGTGGTGGGAGCCAGCCCGGGGCCGTGGAACCCAAGCTGGGGCAGTGGGAGCAGAGGCTTGGGTGGTGGGAGGCGGGAACTGTCCGCGGGGCTGTGGAACCCAAGCCGGGGCAGTGGGAGCAGAGGCCTGGGTGGTGGGAGCCAGCCCGGGGCCGTGGAACCCTGCCCGGGCAAGTGGGAGCCAGCCCAGGGAGGCTGGAGCTGTCCCCGGGGCTGTGGAACCCAAGCCGGGGCCGTGGAACCCAAGCCGGGGCAGTGGGAGCAGAGGCCTGGGTGGTGGGAGCCAGCCCGGGGCCGTGGAACCCAAGCTGGGGCAGTGGGAGCAGAGGCTTGGGTGGTGGGAGGCGGGAACTGTCCGCGGGGCTGTGGAACCCTGCCCGGGCAAGTGGGAGCCAGCCCAGGGAGGCTGGAGCTGTCCCCGGGGCTGTGGAACCCAAGCCGGGGCCGTGGAACCCAAGCCGGGGCAGTGGGAGCAGAGGCCTGGGTGGTGGGAGCCAGCCCGGGGCCGTGGAACCCAAGCTGGGGCAGTGGGAGCAGAGGCATGGGTGGTGGGAGGCGGGAACTGTCCCCGGGGCAGTGGAACCCAAGCCGGGGCCGTGGAACCCAAGCCGGGGCAGTGGGAGCAGAGGCCTGGGTGGTGTGAGACGGGAGCTGTCCCCGGGGCCGTGGAACCCAAGCCGGGGCAGTGGGAGCAGAGGCCTGGGTGGTGGGAGCCAGCCCGGGGCCGTGGAACCCAAGCCGGGGCAAAGGCTGGAGCTGTCCCCGGGGCCGTGGAACCCAAGCCGGGGCAGTGGGAGCAGAGGCCTGGGTGGTGGGAGCCAGCCCGGGGCCGTGGAACCCAAGCCGGGGCAAGTGGGAGCCAGCCCGGGGAGGCTGGAGCTGTCCCCGGGGTCCTGGAACCCTGCCCGGGCAAGTGGGAGCCAGCCCGGGGAGGCTGGAGCTGTCCCCGTGGTCCTGGAACCCTGCCCGGGCAAGTGGGAGCCAGCCCGGGGAGGCTGGAGCTGTCCCCGGGGTCCTGGAACCCTGCCCGGGCAAGTGGGAGCCAGCCCGGGGAGGCTGGAGCTGTCCCCGTGGTCCTGGAACCCTGCCCGGGCAAGTGGGAGCAATAGCCTGGGTCCCCATTCAGTAACGTGACCATAGGTGGAGTCGGCCAACATGACCATAGCCAGGTTTCTGTAACGTGACCATAGGCGGAATCGGCCAACATGACCATAGCCAGGTTTCAGTAACGTGACCATAGGCAGAGTTAGCTAACATGACCATAGTCGGAATTTGCCCGGGGCGGTGGAACCCAAGCTGGGGCAGTGGGAGCAGAGGCATGGGTGGTGGGAGCCAGCCCGGGGCCGTGGAACCCAAGCCGGGGCAGTGGGAGCAGAGGCCTGGGTGGTGGGAGCCAGCCCGGGGCCGTGGAACCCAAGCTGGGGCAGTGGGAGCAGAGGCTTGGGTGGTGGGAGTCGGGAACTGTCCGCGGGGCTGTGGAACCCAAGCCGGGGCAGTGGGAGCAGAGGCCTGGGTGGTGGGAGCCAGCCCGGGGCCGTGGAACCCTGCCCGGGCAAGTGGGAGCCAGCCCAGGGAGGCTGGAGCTGTCCCCGGGGCTGTGGAACCCAAGCCGGGGCCGTGGAACCCAAGCCGGGGCAGTGGGAGCAGAGGCCTGGGTGGTGGGTGCCAGCCCGGGGCCGTGGAACCCTGCCCGGGCAAGTGGGAGCAGAGGCCTGGGTGGTGGGAGGCGGGAGCAGAGGCCTGGGCGGCGGGAGCTGTCCCCGGGGCCGTGGAACCCTGCCCGGGCAAGTGGGAGCCAGCCCAGGGAGGCTGGAGCTGTCCCCGGGGCTGTGGAACCCAAGCCGGGGCCGTGGAACCCAAGCCGGGGCAGTGGGAGCAGAGGCCTGGGTGGTGGGAGCCAGCCCGGGGCCGTGGAACCCAAGCTGGGGCAGTGGGAGCAGAGGCATGGGTGGTGGGAGGCGGGAACTGTCCCCGGGGCAGTGGAACCCAAGCCGGGGCCGTGGAACCCAAGCCGGGGCAGTGGGAGCAGAGGCCTGGGTGGTGTGAGACGGGAGCTGTCCCCGGGGCCGTGGAACCCAAGCCGGGGCAGTGGGAGCAGAGGCCTGGGTGGTGGGAGCCAGCCCGGGGCCGTGGAACCCAAGCCGGGGCAAAGGCTGGAGCTGTCCCCGGGGCCGTGGAACCCAAGCCGGGGCAGTGGGAGCAGAGGCCTGGGTGGTGGGAGCCAGCCCGGGGCCGTGGAACCCAAGCCGGGGCAAGTGGGAGCCAGCCCGGGGAGGCTGGAGCTGTCCCCGGGCAAGTGGGAGCCAGCCCGGGGAGGCTGGAGCTGTCCCCGTGGTCCTGGAACCCTGCCCGGGCAAGTGGGAGCCAGCCCGGGGAGGCTGGAGCTGTCCCCGGGGTCCTGGAACCCTGCCCGGGCAAGTGGGAGCCAGCCCGGGGAGGCTGGAGCTATCCCCGTGGTCCTGGAACCCTGCCCGGGCAAGTGGGAGCAATAGCCTGGGTCCCCATTCAGTAACGTGACCATAGGTGGAGTCGGCCAACATGACCATAGCCAGGTTTCTGTAACGTGACCATAGGCGGAATCGGCCAACATGACCATAGCCAGGTTTCAGTAACGTGACCATAGGCAGAGTTAGCTAACATGACCATAGTCGGAATTTGCCCGGGGCGGTGGAACCCAAGCTGGGGCAGTGGGAGCAGAGGCATGGGTGGTGGGAGCCAGCCCGGGGCCGTGGAACCCTGCCCGGGCAAGTGGGAGCAGAGGCCTGGGTGGTGGGAGGCGGGAGCAGAGGCCTGGGCGGCGGGAGCTGTCCCCGGGGCCGTGGAACCCTGCCCGGGCAAGTGGGAGCCAGCCCAGGGAGGCTGGAGCTGTCCCCGGGGCTGTGGAACCCAAGCCGGGGCCGTGGAACCCAAGCCGGGGCAGTGGGAGCAGAGGCCTGGGTGGTGGGAGCCAGCCCGGGGCCGTGGAACCCTGCCCGGGCAAGTGGGAGCAGAGGCCTGGGTGGTGGGAGGCGGGAGCAGAGGCCTGGGCGGCGGGAGCTGTCCCCGGGGCCGTGGAACCCTGCCCGGGCAAGTGGGAGCCAGCCCAGGGAGGCTGGAGCTGTCCCCGGGGCTGTGGAACCCAAGCCGGGGCCGTGGAACCCAAGCCGGGGCAGTGGGAGCAGAGGCCTGGGTGGTGGGAGCCAGCCCGGGGCCGTGGAACCCAAGCTGGGGCAGTGGGAGCAGAGGCTTGGGTGGTGGGAGGCGGGAACTGTCCGCGGGGCTGTGGAACCCAAGCCGGGGCAGTGGGAGCAGAGGCCTGGGTGGTGGGAGCCAGCCCGGGGCCGTGGAACCCAAGCTGGGGCAGTGGGAGCAGAGGCATGGGTGGTGGGAGGCGGGAACTGTCCCCGGGGCAGTGGAACCCAAGCCGGGGCCGTGGAACCCAAGCCGGGGCAGTGGGAGCAGAGGCCTGGGTGGTGTGAGACGGGAGCTGTCCCCGGGGCCGTGGAACCCAAGCCGGGGCAGTGGGAGCAGAGGCCTGGGTGGTGGGAGCCAGCCCGGGGCCGTGGAACCCAAGCCGGGGCAAAGGCTGGAGCTGTCCCCGGGGCCGTGGAACCCAAGCCGGGGCAGTGGGAGCAGAGGCCTGGGTGGTGGGAGCCAGCCCGGGGCCGTGGAACCCAAGCCGGGGCAAGTGGGAGCCAGCCCGGGGAGGCTGGAGCTGTCCCCGGGCAAGTGGGAGCCAGCCCGGGGAGGCTGGAGCTGTCCCCGTGGTCCTGGAACCCTGCCCGGGCAAGTGGGAGCCAGCCCGGGGAGGCTGGAGCTGTCCCCGGGGTCCTGGAACCCTGCCCGGGCAAGTGGGAGCCAGCCCGGGGAGGCTGGAGCTGTCCCCGTGGTCCTGGAACCCTGCCCGGGCAAGTGGGAGCAATAGCCTGGGTCCCCATTCAGTAACGTGACCATAGGTGGAGTCGGCCAACATGACCATAGCCAGGTTTCTGTAACGTGACCATAGGCGGAATCGGCCAACATGACCATAGCCAGGTTTCAGTAACGTGACCATAGGCAGAGTTAGCTAACATGACCATAGTCGGAATTTGCCCGGGGCGGTGGAACCCAAGCTGGGGCAGTGGGAGCAGAGGCATGGGTGGTGGGAGCCAGCCCGGGGCCGTGGAACCCTGCCCGGGCAAGTGGGAGCAGAGGCCTGGGTGGTGGGAGGCGGGAGCAGAGGCCTGGGCGGCGGGAGCTGTCCCCGGGGCCGTGGAACCCTGCCCGGGCAAGTGGGAGCCAGCCCAGGGAGGCTGGAGCTGTCCCCGGGGCTGTGGAACCCAAGCCGGGGCCGTGGAACCCAAGCCGGGGCAGTGGGAGCAGAGGCCTGGGTGGTGGGAGCCAGCCCGGGGCCGTGGAACCCTGCCCGGGCAAGTGGGAGCAGAGGCCTGGGTGGTGGGAGGCGGGAGCAGAGGCCTGGGCGGCGGGAGCTGTCCCCGGGGCCGTGGAACCCTGCCCGGGCAAGTGGGAGCCAGCCCAGGGAGGCTGGAGCTGTCCCCGGGGCTGTGGAACCCAAGCCGGGGCCGTGGAACCCAAGCCGGGGCAGTGGGAGCAGAGGCCTGGGTGGTGGGAGCCAGCCCGGGGCCGTGGAACCCAAGCTGGGGCAGTGGGAGCAGAGGCTTGGGTGGTGGGAGGCGGGAACTGTCCGCGGGGCTGTGGAACCCAAGCCGGGGCAGTGGGAGCAGAGGCCTGGGTGGTGGGAGCCAGCCCGGGGCCGTGGAACCCAAGCTGGGGCAGTGGGAGCAGAGGCATGGGTGGTGGGAGGCGGGAACTGTCCCCGGGGCAGTGGAACCCAAGCCGGGGCCGTGGAACCCAAGCCGGGGCAGTGGGAGCAGAGGCCTGGGTGGTGGGAGCCAGCCCGGGGCCGTGGAACCCAAGCCGGGGCAAAGGCTGGAGCTGTCCCCGGGGCCGTGGAACCCAAGCCGGGGCAGTGGGAGCAGAGGCCTGGGTGGTGGGAGCCAGCCCGGGGCCGTGGAACCCAAGCCGGGGCAAGTGGGAGCCAGCCCGGGGAGGCTGGAGCTGTCCCCGGGGTCCTGGAACCCTGCCCGGGCAAGTGGGAGCCAGCCCGGGGAGGCTGGAGCTGTCCCCGTGGTCCTGGAACCCTGCCCGGGCAAGTGGGAGCCAGCCCGGGGAGGCTGGAGCTGTCCCCGGGGTCCTGGAACCCTGCCCGGGCAAGTGGGAGCCAGCCCGGGGAGGCTGGAGCTGTCCCCGTGGTCCTGGAACCCTGCCCGGGCTAGTGGGAGCAATAGCCTGGGTCCCCATTCAGTAACGTGACCATAGGTGGAGTCGGCCAACATGACCATAGCCAGGTTTCTGTAACGTGACCATAGGCGGAATCGGCCAACATGACCATAGCCAGGTTTCAGTAACGTGACCATAGGCAGAGTTAGCTAACATGACCATAGTCGGAATTTGCCCGGGGCGGTGGAACCCAAGCTGGGGCAGTGGGAGCAGAGGCATGGGTGGTGGGAGCCAGCCCGGGGCCGTGGAACCCAAGCCGGGGCAGTGGGAGCAGAGGCCTGGGTGGTGGGAGCCAGCCCGGGGCCGTGGAACCCAAGCTGGGGCAGTGGGAGCAGAGGCTTGGGTGGTGGGAGGCGGGAACTGTCCGCGGGGCTGTGGAACCCAAGCCGGGGCAGTGGGAGCAGAGGCCTGGGTGGTGGGAGCCAGCCCGGGGCCGTGGAACCCTGCCCGGGCAAGTGGGAGCAGAGGCCTGGGTGGTGGGAGGCGGGAGCAGAGGCCTGGGCGGCGGGAGCTGTCCCCGGGGCCGTGGAACCCTGCCCGGGCAAGTGGGAGCCAGCCCAGGGAGGCTGGAGCTGTCCCCGGGGCTGTGGAACCCAAGCCGGGGCAGTGGGAGCAGAGGCCTGGGTGGTGGGAGCCAGCCCGGGGCCGTGGAACCCAAGCTGGGGCAGTGGGAGCAGAGGCTTGGGTGGTGGGAGGCGGGAACTGTCCGCGGGGCTGTGGAACCCAAGCCGGGGCAGTGGGAGCAGAGGCCTGGGTGGTGGGAGCCAGCCCGGGGCCGTGGAACCCTGCCCGGGCAAGTGGGAGCCAGCCCAGGGAGGCTGGAGCTGTCCCCGGGGCTGTGGAACCCAAGCCGGGGCCGTGGAACCCAAGCCGGGGCAGTGGGAGCAGAGGCCTGGGTGGTGGGAGCCAGCCCGGGGCCGTGGAACCCAAGCTGGGGCAGTGGGAGCAGAGGCTTGGGTGGTGGGAGGCGGGAACTGTCCGCGGGGCTGTGGAACCCTGCCCCGGCAAGTGGGAGCCAGCCCAGGGAGGCTGGAGCTGTCCCCGGGGCTGTGGAACCCAAGCCGGGGCCGTGGAACCCAAGCCGGGGCAGTGGGAGCAGAGGCCTGGGTGGTGGGAGCCAGCCCGGGGCCGTGGAACCCAAGCTGGGGCAGTGGGAGCAGAGGCATGGGTGGTGGGAGGCGGGAACTGTCCCCGGGGCAGTGGAACCCAAGCCGGGGCCGTGGAACCCAAGCCGGGGCAGTGGGAGCAGAGGCCTGGGTGGTGTGAGACGGGAGCTGTCCCCGGGGCCGTGGAACCCAAGCCGGGGCAGTGGGAGCAGAGGCCTGGGTGGTGGGAGCCAGCCCGGGGCCGTGGAACCCAAGCCGGGGCAAAGGCTGGAGCTGTCCCCGGGGCCGTGGAACCCAAGCCGGGGCAGTGGGAGCAGAGGCCTGGGTGGTGGGAGCCAGCCCGGGGCCG
This sequence comes from Acipenser ruthenus, assembly GCF_902713425.1. Lineage (NCBI taxonomy): Eukaryota > Metazoa > Chordata > Actinopteri > Acipenseriformes > Acipenseridae > Acipenser > Acipenser ruthenus. The sequence continues at coordinate 13,238 of NW_026707645.1, forward strand.
TGGAACCCAAGCCGGGGCAAGTGGGAGCCAGCCCGGGGAGGCTGGAGCTGTCCCCGGGGTCCTGGAACCCTGCCCGGGCAAGTGGGAGCCAGCCCGGGGAGGCTGGAGCTGTCCCCGTGGTCCTGGAACCCTGCCCGGGCAAGTGGGAGCCAGCCCGGGGAGGCTGGAGCTGTCCCCGGGGTCCTGGAACCCTGCCCGGGCAAGTGGGAGCCAGCCCGGGGAGGCTGGAGCTGTCCCCGTGGTCCTGGAACCCTGCCCGGGCAAGTGGGAGCAATAGCCTGGGTCCCCATTCAGTAACGTGACCATAGGTGGAGTCGGCCAACATGACCATAGCCAGGTTTCTGTAACGTGACCATAGGCGGAATCGGCCAACATGACCATAGCCAGGTTTCAGTAACGTGACCATAGGCAGAGTTAGCTAACATGACCATAGTCGGAATTTGCCCGGGGCGGTGGAACCCAAGCTGGGGCAGTGGGAGCAGAGGCATGGGTGGTGGGAGCCAGCCCGGGGCCGTGGAACCCAAGCCGGGGCAGTGGGAGCAGAGGCCTGGGTGGTGGGAGCCAGCCCGGGGCCGTGGAACCCAAGCTGGGGCAGTGGGAGCAGAGGCTTGGGTGGTGGGAGGCGGGAACTGTCCGCGGGGCTGTGGAACCCAAGCCGGGGCAGTGGGAGCAGAGGCCTGGGTGGTGGGAGCCAGCCCGGGGCCGTGGAACCCTGCCCGGGCAAGTGGGAGCCAGCCCAGGGAGGCTGGAGCTGTCCCCGGGGCTGTGGAACCCAAGCCGGGGCCGTGGAACCCAAGCCGGGGCAGTGGGAGCAGAGGCCTGGGTGGTGGGAGCCAGCCCGGGGCCGTGGAACCCTGCCCGGGCAAGTGGGAGCAGAGGCCTGGGTGGTGGGAGGCGGGAGCAGAGGCCTGGGCGGCGGGAGCTGTCCCCGGGGCCGTGGAACCCTGCCCGGGCAAGTGGGAGCCAGCCCAGGGAGGCTGGAGCTGTCCCCGGGGCTGTGGAACCCAAGCCGGGGCCGTGGAACCCAAGCCGGGGCAGTGGGAGCAGAGGCCTGGGTGGTGGGAGCCAGCCCGGGGCCGTGGAACCCAAGCTGGGGCAGTGGGAGCAGAGGCATGGGTGGTGGGAGGCGGGAACTGTCCCCGGGGCAGTGGAACCCAAGCCGGGGCCGTGGAACCCAAGCCGGGGCAGTGGGAGCAGAGGCCTGGGTGGTGTGAGACGGGAGCTGTCCCCGGGGCCGTGGAACCCAAGCCGGGGCAGTGGGAGCAGAGGCCTGGGTGGTGGGAGCCAGCCCGGGGCCGTGGAACCCAAGCCGGGGCAAAGGCTGGAGCTGTCCCCGGGGCCGTGGAACCCAAGCCAGGGCAGTGGGAGCAGAGGCCTGGGTGGTGGGAGCCAGCCCGGTGCCGTGGAACCCAAGCCGGGGCAAGTGGGAGCCAGCCCGGGGAGGCTGGAGCTGTCCCCGGGCAAGTGGGAGCCAGCCCGGGGAGGCTGGAGCTGTCCCCGTGGTCCTGGAACCCTGCCCGGGCAAGTGGGAGCCAGCCCGGGGAGGCTGGAGCTGTCCCCGTGGTCCTGGAACCCTGCCCGGGCAAGTGGGAGCAATAGCCTGGGTCCCCATTCAGTAACGTGACCATAGGTGGAGTCGGCCAACATGACCATAGCCAGGTTTCTGTAACGTGACCATAGGCGGAATCGGCCAACATGACCATAGCCAGGTTTCAGTAACGTGACCATAGGCAGAGTTAGCTAACATGACCATAGTCGGAATTTGCCCGGGGCGGTGGAACCCAAGCTGGGGCAGTGGGAGCAGAGGCATGGGTGGTGGGAGCCAGCCCGGGGCCGTGGAACCCTGCCCGGGCAAGTGGGAGCAGAGGCCTGGGTGGTGGGAGGCGGGAGCAGAGGCCTGGGCGGCGGGAGCTGTCCCCGGGGCCGTGGAACCCTGCCCGGGCAAGTGGGAGCCAGCCCAGGGAGGCTGGAGCTGTCCCCGGGGCTGTGGAACCCAAGCCGGGGCCGTGGAACCCAAGCCGGGGCAGTGGGAGCAGAGGCCTGGGTGGTGGGAGCCAGCCCGGGGCCGTGGAACCCTGCCCGGGCAAGTGGGAGCAGAGGCCTGGGTGGTGGGAGGCGGGAGCAGAGGCCTGGGCGGCGGGAGCTGTCCCCGGGGCCGTGGAACCCTGCCCGGGCAAGTGGGAGCCAGCCCAGGGAGGCTGGAGCTGTCCCCGGGGCTGTGGAACCCAAGCCGGGGCCGTGGAACCCAAGCCGGGGCAGTGGGAGCAGAGGCCTGGGTGGTGGGAGCCAGCCCGGGGCCGTGGAACCCAAGCTGGGGCAGTGGGAGCAGAGGCTTGGGTGGTGGGAGGCGGGAACTGTCCGCGGGGCTGTGGAACCCAAGCCGGGGCAGTGGGAGCAGAGGCCTGGGTGGTGGGAGCCAGCCCGGGGCCGTGGAACCCAAGCTGGGGCAGTGGGAGCAAGAGGCATGGGTGGTGGGAGGCGGGAACTGTCCCCGGGGCAGTGGAACCCAAGCCGGGGCCGTGGAACCCAAGCCGGGGCAGTGGGAGCAGAGGCCTGGGTGGTGGGAGCCAGCCCGGGGCCGTGGAACCCAAGCCGGGGCAAGTGGGAGCCAGCCCGGGGAGGCTGGAGCTGTCCCCGGGCAAGTGGGAGCCAGCCCGGGGAGGCTGGAGCTGTCCCCGTGGTCCTGGAACCCTGCCCGGGCAAGTGGGAGCCAGCCCGGGGAGGCTGGAGCTGTCCCCGGGGTCCTGGAACCCTGCCCGGGCAAGTGGGAGCCAGCCCGGGGAGGCTGGAGCTGTCCCCGTGGTCCTGGAACCCTGCCCGGGCAAGTGGGAGCAATAGCCTGGGTCCCCATTCAGTAACGTGACCATAGGTGGAGTCGGCCAACATGACCATAGCCAGGTTTCTGTAACGTGACCATAGGCGGAATCGGCCAACATGACCATAGCCAGGTTTCAGTAACGTGACCATAGGCAGAGTTAGCTAACATGACCATAGTCGGAATTTGCCCGGGGCGGTGGAACCCAAGCTGGGGCAGTGGGAGCAGAGGCATGGGTGGTGGGAGCCAGCCCGGGGCCGTGGAACCCTGCCCGGGCAAGTGGGAGCAGAGGCCTGGGTGGTGGGAGGCGGGAGCAGAGGCCTGGGCGGCGGGAGCTGTCCCCGGGGCCGTGGAACCCTGCCCGGGCAAGTGGGAGCCAGCCCAGGGAGGCTGGAGCTGTCCCCGGGGCTGTGGAACCCAAGCCGGGGCCGTGGAACCCAAGCCGGGGCAGTGGGAGCAGAGGCCTGGGTGGTGGGAGCCAGCCCGGGGCCGTGGAACCCTGCCCGGGCAAGTGGGAGCAGAGGCCTGGGTGGTGGGAGGCGGGAGCAGAGGCCTGGGCGGCGGGAGCTGTCCCCGGGGCCGTGGAACCCTGCCCGGGCAAGTGGGAGCCAGCCCAGGGAGGCTGGAGCTGTCCCCGGGGCTGTGGAACCCAAGCCGGGGCCGTGGAACCCAAGCCGGGGCAGTGGGAGCAGAGGCCTGGGTGGTGGGAGCCAGCCCGGGGCCGTGGAACCCTGCCCGGGCAAGTGGGAGCCAGCCCAGGGAGGCTGGAGCTGTCCCCGGGGCTGTGGAACCCAAGCCGGGGCCGTGGAACCCAAGCCGGGGCAGTGGGAGCAGAGGCCTGGGTGGTGGGAGCCAGCCCGGGGCCGTGGAACCCAAGCTGGGGCAGTGGGAGCAGAGGCTTGGGTGGTGGGAGGCGGGAACTGTCCGCGGGGCTGTGGAACCCTGCCCGGGCAAGTGGGAGCCAGCCCAGGGAGGCTGGAGCTGTCCCCGGGGCTGTGGAACCCAAGCCGGGGCCGTGGAACCCAAGCCGGGGCAGTGGGAGCAGAGGCCTGGGTGGTGGGAGCCAGCCCGGGGCCGTGGAACCCAAGCTGGGGCAGTGGGAGCAGAGGCATGGGTGGTGGGAGGCGGGAACTGTCCCCGGGGCAGTGGAACCCAAGCCGGGGCCGTGGAACCCAAGCCGGGGCAGTGGGAGCAGAGGCCTGGGTGGTGTGAGACGGGAGCTGTCCCCGGGGCCGTGGAACCCAAGCCGGGGCAGTGGGAGCAGAGGCCTGGGTGGTGGGAGCCAGCCCGGGGCCGTGGAACCCAAGCCGGGGCAAAGGCTGGAGCTGTCCCCGGGGCCGTGGAACCCAAGCCGGGGCAGTGGGAGCAGAGGCCTGGGTGGTGGGAGCCAGCCCGGGGCCGTGGAACCCAAGCCGGGGCAAGTGGGAGCCAGCCCGGGGAGGCTGGAGCTGTCCCCGGGCAAGTGGGAGCCATCCCGGGGAGGCTGGAGCTGTCCCCGTGGTCCTGGAACCCTGCCCGGGCAAGTGGGAGCCAGCCCGGGGAGGCTGGAGCTGTCCCCGGGGTCCTGGAACCCTGCCCGGGCAAGTGGGAGCCAGCCCGGGGAGGCTGGAGCTGTCCCCGTGGTCCTGGAACCCTGCCCGGGCAAGTGGGAGCAATAGCCTGGGTCCCCATTCAGTAACGTGACCATAGGTGGAGTCGGCCAACATGACCATAGCCAGGTTTCTGTAACGTGACCATAGGCGGAATCGGCCAACATGACCATAGCCAGGTTTCTGTAACGTGACCATAGGCGGAATCGGCCAACATGACCATAGCCAGGTTTCAGTAACGTGACCATAGGCAGAGTTAGCTAACATGACCATAGTCGGAATTTGCCCGGGGCGGTGGAACCCAAGCTGGGGCAGTGGGAGCAGAGGCATGGGTGGTGGGAGCCAGCCCGGGGCCGTGGAACCCAAGCCGGGGCAAAGGCTGGAGCTGTCCCCGGGGCCGTGGAACCCAAGCCGGGGCAGTGGGAGCAGAGGCCTGGGTGGTGGGAGCCAGCCCGGGGCCGTGGAACCCAAGCCGGGGCAAGTGGGAGCAGAGGCCTGGGTGGTGGGAGGCGGGAGCAGAGGCCTGGGCGGCGGGAGCTGTCCCCGGGGCCGTGGAACCCTGCCCGGGCAAGTGGGAGCCAGCCCAGGGAGGCTGGAGCTGTCCCCGGGGCTGTGGAACCCAAGCCGGGGCCGTGGAACCCAAGCCGGGGCAGTGGGAGCAGAGGCCTGGGTGGTGGGAGCCAGCCCGGGGCCGTGGAACCCAAGCTGGGGCAGTGGGAGCAGAGGCATGGGTGGTGGGAGGCGGGAACTGTCCCCGGGGCAGTGGAACCCAAGCCGGGGCCGTGGAACCCAAGCCGGGGCAGTGGGAGCAGAGGCCTGGGTGGTGTGAGACGGGAGCTGTCCCCGGGGCCGTGGAACCCAAGCCGGGGCAGTGGGAGCAGAGGCCTGGGTGGTGGGAGCCAGCCCGGGGCCGTGGAACCCAAGCCGGGGCAAAGGCTGGAGCTGTCCCCGGGGCCGTGGAACCCAAGCCAGGGCAGTGGGAGCAGAGGCCTGGGTGGTGGGAGCCAGCCCGGTGCCGTGGAACCCAAGCCGGGGCAAGTGGGAGCCAGCCCGGGGAGGCTGGAGCTGTCCCCGGGCAAGTGGGAGCCAGCCCGGGGAGGCTGGAGCTGTCCCCGTGGTCCTGGAACCCTGCCCGGGCAAGTGGGAGCCAGCCCGGGGAGGCTGGAGCTGTCCCCGTGGTCCTGGAACCCTGCCCGGGCAAGTGGGAGCAATAGCCTGGGTCCCCATTCAGTAACGTGACCATAGGTGGAGTCGGCCAACATGACCATAGCCAGGTTTCTGTAACGTGACCATAGGCGGAATCGGCCAACATGACCATAGCCAGGTTTCAGTAACGTGACCATAGGCAGAGTTAGCTAACATGACCATAGTCGGAATTTGCCCGGGGCGGTGGAACCCAAGCTGGGGCAGTGGGAGCAGAGGCATGGGTGGTGGGAGCCAGCCCGGGGCCGTGGAACCCTGCCCGGGCAAGTGGGAGCAGAGGCCTGGGTGGTGGGAGGCGGGAGCAGAGGCCTGGGCGGCGGGAGCTGTCCCCGGGGCCGTGGAACCCTGCCCGGGCAAGTGGGAGCCAGCCCAGGGAGGCTGGAGCTGTCCCCGGGGCTGTGGAACCCAAGCCGGGGCCGTGGAACCCAAGCCGGGGCAGTGGGAGCAGAGGCCTGGGTGGTGGGAGCCAGCCCGGGGCCGTGGAACCCTGCCCGGGCAAGTGGGAGCAGAGGCCTGGGTGGTGGGAGGCGGGAGCAGAGGCCTGGGCGGCGGGAGCTGTCCCCGGGGCCGTGGAACCCTGCCCGGGCAAGTGGGAGCCAGCCCAGGGAGGCTGGAGCTGTCCCCGGGGCTGTGGAACCCAAGCCGGGGCCGTGGAACCCAAGCCGGGGCAGTGGGAGCAGAGGCCTGGGTGGTGGGAGCCAGCCCGGGGCCGTGGAACCCAAGCTGGGGCAGTGGGAGCAGAGGCTTGGGTGGTGGGAGGCGGGAACTGTCCGCGGGGCTGTGGAACCCAAGCCGGGGCAGTGGGAGCAGAGGCCTGGGTGGTGGGAGCCAGCCCGGGGCCGTGGAACCCAAGCTGGGGCAGTGGGAGCAAGAGGCATGGGTGGTGGGAGGCGGGAACTGTCCCCGGGGCAGTGGAACCCAAGCCGGGGCCGTGGAACCCAAGCCGGGGCAGTGGGAGCAGAGGCCTGGGTGGTGGGAGCCAGCCCGGGGCCGTGGAACCCAAGCCGGGGCAAGTGGGAGCCAGCCCGGGGAGGCTGGAGCTGTCCCCGGGCAAGTGGGAGCCAGCCCGGGGAGGCTGGAGCTGTCCCCGTGGTCCTGGAACCCTGCCCGGGCAAGTGGGAGCCAGCCCGGGGAGGCTGGAGCTGTCCCCGGGGTCCTGGAACCCTGCCCGGGCAAGTGGGAGCCAGCCCGGGGAGGCTGGAGCTGTCCCCGTGGTCCTGGAACCCTGCCCGGGCAAGTGGGAGCAATAGCCTGGGTCCCCATTCAGTAACGTGACCATAGGTGGAGTCGGCCAACATGACCATAGCCAGGTTTCTGTAACGTGACCATAGGCGGAATCGGCCAACATGACCATAGCCAGGTTTCAGTAACGTGACCATAGGCAGAGTTAGCTAACATGACCATAGTCGGAATTTGCCCGGGGCGGTGGAACCCAAGCTGGGGCAGTGGGAGCAGAGGCATGGGTGGTGGGAGCCAGCCCGGGGCCGTGGAACCCTGCCCGGGCAAGTGGGAGCAGAGGCCTGGGTGGTGGGAGGCGGGAGCAGAGGCCTGGGCGGCGGGAGCTGTCCCCGGGGCCGTGGAACCCTGCCCGGGCAAGTGGGAGCCAGCCCAGGGAGGCTGGAGCTGTCCCCGGGGCTGTGGAACCCAAGCCGGGGCCGTGGAACCCAAGCCGGGGCAGTGGGAGCAGAGGCCTGGGTGGTGGGAGCCAGCCCGGGGCCGTGGAACCCTGCCCGGGCAAGTGGGAGCAGAGGCCTGGGTGGTGGGAGGCGGGAGCAGAGGCCTGGGCGGCGGGAGCTGTCCCCGGGGCCGTGGAACCCTGCCCGGGCAAGTGGGAGCCAGCCCAGGGAGGCTGGAGCTGTCCCCGGGGCTGTGGAACCCAAGCCGGGGCCGTGGAACCCAAGCCGGGTCAGTGGGAGCAGAGGCCTGGGTGGTGGGAGCCAGCCCGGGGCCGTGGAACCCAAGCTGGGGCAGTGGGAGCAGAGGCTTGGGTGGTGGGAGGCGGGAACTTTCCGCGGGGCTGTGGAACCCAAGCCGGGGCAGTGGGAGCAGAGGCCTGGGTGGTGGGAGCCAGCCCGGGGCCGTGGAACCCAAGCTGGGGCAGTGGGAGCAGAGGCATGGGTGGTGGGAGGCGGGAACTGTCCCCGGGGCAAGTGGAACCCAAGCCGGGGCCGTGGAACCCAAGCCGGGGCAGTGGGAGCAGAGGCCTGGGTGGTGTGAGACGGGAGCTGTCCCGGGGCCGTGGAACCCAAGCCGGGGCAGTGGGAGCAGAGGCCTGGGTGGTGGGAGCCAGCCCGGGGCCGTGGAACCCAAGCCGGGGCAAAGGCTGGAGCTGTCCCCGGGGCCGTGGAACCCAAGCCGGGGCAGTGGGAGCAGAGGCCTGGGTGGTGGGAGCCAGCCCGGGGCCGTGGAACCCAAGCCGGGGCAAGTGGGAGCCAGCCCGGGGAGGCTGGAGCTGTCCCCGGGCAAGTGGGAGCCATCCCGGGGAGGCTGGAGCTGTCCCCGTGGTCCTGGAACCCTGCCCGGGCAAGTGGGAGCCAGCCCGGGAGGCTGGAGCTGTCCCCGGGGTCCTGGAACCCTGCCCGGGCAAGTGGGAGCCAGCCCGGGGAGGCTGGAGCTGTCCCCGTGGTCCTGGAACCCTGCCCGGGCAAGTGGGAGCAATAGGCCTGGGTCCCCATTCAGTAACGTGACCATAGGTGGAGTCGGCCAACATGACCATAGCCAGGTTTCTGTAACGTGACCATAGGCGGAATCGGCCAACATGACCATAGCCAGGTTTCTGTAACGTGACCATAGGCGGAATCGGCCAACATGACCATAGCCAGGTTTCAGTAACGTGACCATAGGCAGAGTTAGCTAACATGACCATAGTCGGAATTTGCCCGGGGCGGTGGAACCCAAGCTGGGGCAGTGGGAGCAGAGGCATGGGTGGTGGGAGCCAGCCCTGGGCCGTGGAACCCTGCCCGGGCAAGTGGGAGCAGAGGCCTGGGTGGTGGGAGGCGGGAGCAGAGGCCTGGGCGGCGGGAGCTGTCCCCGGGGCCGTGGAACCCTGCCCGGGCAAGTGGGAGCCAGCCCAGGGAGGCTGGAGCTGTCCCCGGGGCTGTGGAACCCAAGCCGGGGCCGTGGAACCCAAGCCGGGGCAGTGGGAGCAGAGGCCTGGGTGGTGGGAGCCAGCCCGGGGCCGTGGAACCCTGCCCGGGCAAGTGGGAGCCAGCCCAGGGAGGCTGGAGCTGTCCCCGGGGCTGTGGAACCCAAGCCGGGGCCGTGGAACCCAAGCCGGGCAGTGGGAGCAGAGGCCTGGGTGGTGGGAGCCAGCCCGGGGCCGTGGAACCCAAGCTGGGGCAGTGGGAGCAGAGGCTTGGGTGGTGGGAGGCGGGAACTGTCCGCGGGGCTGTGGAACCCTGCCCGGGCAAGTGGGAGCCAGCCCAGGGAGGCTGGAGCTGTCCCCGGGGCTGTGGAACCCAAGCCGGGGCCGTGGAACCCAAGCCGGGGCAGTGGGAGCAGAGGCCTGGGTGGTGGGAGCCAGCCCGGGGCCGTGGAACCCAAGCTGGGGCAGTGGGAGCAGAGGCATGGGTGGTGGGAGGCGGGAACTGTCCCCGGGGCAGTGGAACCCAAGCCGGGGCCGTGGAACCCAAGCCGGGGCAGTGGGAGCAGAGGCCTGGGTGGTGTGAGACGGGAGCTGTCCCCGGGGCCGTGGAACCCAAGCCGGGGCAGTGGGAGCAGAGGCCTGGGTGGTGGGAGCCAGCCCGGGGCCGTGGAACCCAAGCCGGGGCAAAGGCTGGAGCTGTCCCCGGGGCCGTGGAACCCAAGCCGGGGCAGTGGGAGCAGAGGCCTGGGTGGTGGGAGCCAGCCCGGGGCCGTGGAACCCAAGCCGGGGCAAGTGGGAGCCAGCCCGGGGAGGCTGGAGCTGTCCCCGGGGTCCTGGAACCCTGCCCGGGCAAGTGGGAGCCAGCCCGGGGAGGCTGGAGCTGTCCCCGTGGTCCTGGAACCCTGCCCGGGCAAGTGGGAGCCAGCCCGGGGAGGCTGGAGCTGTCCCCGGGGTCCTGGAACCCTGCCCGGGCAAGTGGGAGCCAGCCCGGGGAGGCTGGAGCTGTCCCCGTGGTCCTGGAACCCTGCCCGGGCAAGTGGGAGCAATAGCCTGGGTCCCCATTCAGTAACGTGACCATAGGTGGAGTCGGCCAACATGACCATAGCCAGGTTTCTGTAACGTGACCATAGGCGGAATCGGCCAACATGACCATAG
>NW_026707646.1:0-23076 GCF_902713425.1 Acipenser ruthenus
CTTTAAACAGGCATCAATCAGTTCCTCCTTGTCAGCTTAGAAACAAGAACCATCTTCATAGCACTTATAGTTGTTTATTATTATTATTATTATTATTATTATTATTATTATTATTAATTAAAATGCATCCGGACTGCCACACCAATCAATTCCTCCTTGTCTACAGCCCACAAAGAAACAATAACCATCTTCATGACAGACAGACTTTAAAATGACAAGGTAAAACTCTTCAGCATATTCTGAAAGAACAACTCCTGACCCAAGTTTTTAATTCCAGCATGATCTGGATGTATTTTAATTATTAATAATAATAATAATAATAATAATAATAATAATAATAATAAAACTAGCCTTTAAGGTTTATCTTGGTCCGGCTTTTACCCAATCCAAAAGTCACACCAATTCCACAGCACAGTGATTGACAGGTTGTTTCTCCAATCAGTGATGTGGAACCCCTTTTCGTATGTACCTACCCATTCCAGTTTGAAGTTAATGTTGCAGCGTTTTCTTTAATGTTGCAAGCGTTTTTCTTAATGTTGCAGCGTTTTTCTTAATGTTGCAGCGTTTTTCTTAATGTTGCAGCGTTTTAAATGTTGCAGCGTTTTCCTTAATGGTTGCAGCGTTTTTCTTAATGTTGCAGCGTTTTTAATGTTGCAGCGTTTTTCCTTAATGTTGCAGTGTTTTTCTTAATGTTGCAGCGTTTTTAATGTTGCAGTGTTTTTCCTTAATGTTACAGCGTTTTCCTTAATGTTGTTGTGTTTTTCTTTTTGTGTTTGTGCTTTTCTTTTTGTGTCTGTGTTTTGCACTTCAGGGCCACCGTAGATTTTACAGGATTGGCCGATTGATTTAAGTCGGCTAGCAAAGTTTAAACATGTTTAATATTTTTGTGATGCGATTCCATCACATCGGCTATTGTGTTATACCCACTCGCAAGTCTCAAAGTCAGCAACCAATTAATTCACAGTGTTAGAACATATGACTGAAGACAGCCATCCATGTATTCTCTCTCTATTTATATGTATATACAGTCAGCACTCGGATAATAAGAATAAAAATCAATCCCCATTGTATATATATATATATATATATATATATTATATATATATATATATATATATATATATATATATATATATATATATATATATATATATAATGTAACAAATTAATGCACACGTGATTTCCGACTCCGTCACCAGTTTTCTGATACAAAGCTCATCTCTTCAATGCTACAATTAATTTAATTATCCGTCACAGTGCACGTTTCTTTTTTTTATTGCATATGCAAATCAGTCTGTCTTTATTGTGCATTTACACAGAGCTTCCTCCAGTTATCACCTGATGAAAATGAAGCCAAAACAAAGAGAAAGAGACAAGCTACGGCATTTAATCATTAAACAGTTTTAGATACTGCAATGCATTTTTTTTTTTTTTAAAAAGTGTGATCTTTAGATGCTTTTGTGCATTTTCATTTGCAAGTGATCTGTGACATTAGATCCTTATCGAGCACTATATTCTGCAATTTTGAATACTGACTTTGGATACTGTTTTAATTCTGTAAACTGGTGTTTTTTTTAACTTTTGTTAAATTGCATTGCCTTTTACGTTTTTGCGCAGTTCTGTGGGTAATATTTTGATTTAATTTTGCTGTTGGGTCGTTAATGGGGAATTTTACATACTGCTTGTGAGGCGTGTGAGTAATAATGGAATTTCCAGACAGTAATTTACGTGTAAAATAAAAATTTTACTTTATTAATATTTACACGCAAAAACAAACAAACAAAAGAAGGATGTGAGGGAGGGAGTGCTGGAGAAACAAAACGAAAGGAATGGAAGCTTCTTAGTCCTCTTCTTGATATGCTGAACAAAAAAAAGGGATCAGAACAAAAAGAACAACGTTAGTAAAACTTCCGTCCGTGATAATAAAAACAAAGAGAACCCGGCGCTGCTTCTCTCCCTCCAGCCTTTTCTCTGCCTATACTTTGTGGGACCAACCCCGAACACAGTAGCACGTTCCCTTTAGTATGCAAAGCCCCGCCCCGGTAATTCCGAATTCCAAACTAACAAGTGTCCTTGAACCTCACTTGACTCCAGTGGCTGGAATTTACATACTCGTACTTCCGCCCCTCACCAAGGTGCCGCCCCTCATAAAGATGACTTTCGTCATGGTCACGAGATCTTGGTAAGGGAAGTCCCGAGTTGGTTTGATGCCTTCTACTGTCGGGAGGCTGAATTACAGACCGAAACCCCTTTGACTCATCACATATCCCACCCCTCAGAGTGGAGCCGAAGGAACACTCGGAAAACCTCTAACCCCTCCTTTTTCCCCTCCCTCCCGGGAAAAAAATCAGCGTTTTGGTGTAACTTACCCGCACGATGCCTTATTTTGAAAGGCGAAGGGTTGCAGCGCCAGGTACCACCGCATAAATCTAGCGTTTGAATCCTTCATTGTGTCTAACCACTTTTAAAGGTGCGTGATCTGTGATGAGTACAAAGGGTCGTCCCAGAAGATAGTATTTTAAGGACTCCATAGCCCACTTTACTGCCAGGCATTCTTTCTCCGCTACCGAATACCTCTGTTCCCTGGGCAGTAACTTCCGACTGATATTTAATATCGGGTGTTCTATACTGTCTTTCTCCTGAGACAGAACCGCCCCCAGACCAGTCTGCGATGCATCTGTCTGAAGGATGAACTCTCGGCTGAAATCCGGGCTTACTAATGCTGGGGCCCTGACTCAAATTAGTTTTAATAGATTCAAAGGCTGTCTGACACTCTGCACTCCACTTAATTTTATTTGGAGCGTTATTTTTAGTGAGATCAGTGAGAGGGGCGGCTACAGTGGAAACGTGTGTGTGGCAAAGTGCCCCCGCCCCTGTGTGCATTTGTGTGATCTGTGTTGTATGTTGCGTACGTGTGTGTGTTTAATGTTGGTGTATAGATTGGTACACGGGATATAAACGGGTCTGTGTTTCACGTATATTTAAAGTGTAGATTTGTATTTAGGCACGAGGAGAGCACAAATCACTTCACGTGCTGGTTAAATGTAATATGTGAGCACGGGGTTGCACAGAATTAATTCACGTGCTGGGATTCAAGTGAATGATTAATTAGTAATTGAATCCCAGCACAACAGTATATATAGATGCACATTTTCACTCAGTGGTGGTTAGGTGTTCAGAGAGTGGAGAACGGGAGAGAGAGAGGAGAGTTAAATCGTTAAGTATAAATATAATAAGTGTATTCTCACCGTGTTTGTTCGTCTCCGTTTCACCTGTGTGTTAGTGTCTAGTCGTTTTGTCTGTCTGTTTATTTTGGCGTCAAGTGCCGTGTCCTGTTTTTGTACTGTTAAACCTTTTTATTTTGTTAATAAACGCTGAGTGCAGCCATTGCACTCAGCTCATCATCACAACCACTGTCTTTGTTTGAATTCCTTCCTGCTTCCGGCCTGACGCCACCCACTCTGGCCGTCTTTGTGACACGTGGTGTCATCGTGGGGTAACAGCGCCTCCAAGCGGTCAGACCAGGAGAGGGGGTTTTGTGTTTAAAAAAAAAAAAAAAAAAAAAAAAAAAAAAAAAAAACCACAGGACTGGTTTCAAAAAAAAAAAAGTGAAAATGGAAGGCTGGAGAGACGGCTGCCGGGACCTGGAGGACCTCCTCGGGGGCCTCGAGGACCAAGGGCTGGTGCATGGCCTGTGGAGTCTACGGGACACACGGTGGCGATCTGCCCCTTCCAAGGTGAGGAGGAGGAGGAACCGGATAAAGAGGTGAAGGACAGGGAGGAGGAGTGCCGCCTAAGGGCCAGGCATCCACGGCGATGTAACAAGCCATCGCCGGGGTGCCTCCTCTGCGACCAGGATCCACCTGTTCGCCCACTGTCCCTTCCGCAGCTATGGGGAGGAGCCTGAGCGTCCACAGCCCAAATGGGAGGAGCCTGAACGTCCTACGCCTGAGTGGGAGGAGCCCGAACGTCCTACGCCTGAGTGGGAGGAGCCCGAACGTCCTACGGCCTGAGTGGGGAGGAGCCCGAACGTCCTACGCCTGAGTGGGAGGAGCCCGAACGTCCTACGCCTGAGTGGGGGGAGCCCGAACGTCCACAGCCCAAGAGGGGGGAGTCGGTGCGTCCAAAAGCCCCAAAAGGGAGGAGGGCGGTGCGTCCACAGCCCCAAAAGGGGAGGAGTCGGTGCGTCCCACAGCCCAAAAGGGAGGAGTCGGTGCGTCCACAGCCCAAAGGGAGGCAAGTCGGGGCTTCCACAGCCCTGGGACCCAAGCCCACCAGCAGAGGGAAAATGCCTGCTGGTTCAGCCCCAAGGGCCGGAAGGGGAGGAGTTACAGGCCCAACCCCCTGGAAATTTTTGGGGGGGAGAGGGGCAGGAGGCTGGTGTCCCCCCAGCAGCCTCTATTCATGCTGCTGAAGGCAGCACGGCGCGCACCAGCCCAGCCGCCACAGCGGAGGGAGCCAGCGCCGCCAGGAGCAGAGGAGCTGCCTCTGCCTCCGCCACCTCCACCGCTTCCTCCACTAGGAGCAGAGGAGCAGGAGCTGCCTCTGCCTCCACCCACCCACCAGGAGCAGAGGAGCAGGAGCTGCCTCTGCCTCCGCCACCTCCACCGCTTCCTCCACTAGGAGCAGAGGAGCAGGAGCTGCCTCTGCCTCCACCACCGCCAGGAGCAGAGGAGCAGGAGCTGCCCTCTGCCCTCCACCAACTTCCAGGAGCAGAGGAGCAGGAGCTGCCTCTGCCTCCACCACCTCCAGGAGCAGAGGAGCAGGAGCTGCCTCTGCCTCCACCACCTCCAGGAGCAGAGGAGCAGGAGCTGCCTCTGCCTCCACCACCGCCAGGAGCAGAGGAGCTGGAGCTGCCTCTGCCTCCACCACCTCCAGGAGCAGAGGAGCTGGAGCTGCCTCTGCCTCCACCACCGCCAGGAGCAGAGGAGCAGGGAGCTGCCTCTGCCTCCACCACTTCCAGGAGCAGAGGAGCAGGAGCTGCCTCTGCCTCCACCACCTCCAGGAGCAGAGGAGCAGGAGCTGCCTCTGCCTCCACCACCTCCAGGAGCAGAGGAGCAGGAGCTGCCTCTGCCTCCACCACCTCCAGGAGCAGAGGAGCTGGAGCTGCCTCTGCCTCCACCACCGCCAGGAGCAGAGGAGCTGGAGCTATCTCTGCCTCCGCCAGGAGCAGAGGAGCAGGAGCTGCCTCTGCTGCCCGTACCTCCGCAGGGAGTACGGTGGCCGGAGCCCCAGAAAGGGGAGCTGCCGGCCACGAAGAAGGGGGACGAGGTCTGGAGACCACTTTCCCCAGCAGCAGTTTCGCTGCAGGAGTTCTTGTGGCCGGAGCCCCACAGGAGGGAGCTGCCGGCTACGAAGAAGGGGGAGGTCGGGGGACCACCTGCCCCCGCAGCTTTTTCGCTGCAGGATGGGACCAACAGGCTGTCAGCCGTGCCACTACCGGCAGGGGTGCTGACAGCATTGCCAGCCAAGGGCCCACTGAAGCCTCCCTTCCCAGCCCGAGACTTTGTTCTGGACTGCTGGGTTTTTAAGGGGGGAGGTGGCCGTTGAGGCCATGTGTGCTGCGCACAAGGGGGGGTATATGTGGCAAAGTGCCCCGCCCCTGTGTGCATTTGTGTGATCTGTGTTGTATGTTGCGTGCGTGTGTGTGTTAATGTTGGTGTATAGATTGGTACACGGGATATAAACGGGTCTGTGTTTCACGTATATTTAAAGTGTAGATTTGTATTTAGGCACGAGGAGAGCACAAATCACTTCACGTGCTGGTTAAATGTAATATGTGAGCACGGGGTTGCACAGAATTAATTCACGTGCTGGGATTCAAGTGAATGATTAATTAGTAATTGAATCCCAGCACAACAGTATATATAGATGCACATTTTCACTCAGTGGTGGTTAGGTGTTCAGAGAGTGGAGAACGGGAGAGAGAGAGGAGAGTTAAATCGTTAAGTATAAATATAATAAGTGTATTCTCACCGTGTTTGTTCGTCTCCGTTTCACCTGTGTGTTAGTGTCAGTCGTTTTGTCTGTCTGTTTATTTTGGCGTCAAGTGCCGTGTCCTGTTTTTGTACTGTTAAACCTTTTTATTTTGTTAATAAACGCTGAGTGCAGCCATTGCACTCAGCTCATCATCACAACCACTGTCTTTGTTTGAATTCCTTCCTGCTTCCGGCCTGACGCCACCCACTCTGGCCGTCTTTGTGACAGTGTGGAATAAAGCGGCGGTAATAACCGGCCAACCCTAACAATGATCTCACCTGCGTTTTCGTGGTAGGCACCGGTGAATCCAACAGAGCCTGGACTTTTGAAACCAGCAGTTTCACTCTACCCTTACCCATTATGAAACCTAAATATTTAGTTTCTTCTTTTCCAATAGCGCACTTTGCCATGTTCGCTGTGAGCCCCGCCCTCCTCAGAGACTGTAAGACGGCTTCTAATCTATTCAAATGTTCTCTCCAGGAAGAACTATAAATGACTACATCATCGATATACACAGCTGCGTACTCTCGATGAGGTTGTAATACCCTGTCCATCAGTCTCTGGAAGGTAGCAGGAGCTCCATGAAGTCCGAACGGCATAGTGCAAAATTGAAAAAGACCCTCTGGGGTTGAAAATGCCGTTTTCTCACGAGAGGCTTTAGTTAATGGAATCTGCCAGTATCCTTTCGTCAGATCCAGGGTTGAAATAAACCGGGCTCGCCCCAGCTTGTCTAAGAGTTCATCTACTCGAGGCATGGGATATGCATCAAACTTAGAGATAGCATTCACTCTCCTAAAGTCTATACATAACCGTAGTGACCCCTGGCTTGTCTATTGGTACAATTGGGCTACACCACTCGCTTCGGGAAGGTTCAATTACCCCAAGTTTCAACATACACTCCACCTCCCTCCGAACAGAATCTCTCTGACTCTCTGGAATGCGATACGGTCTCTGTCTGACTCTTAGACCTGGCGGAGTGATAATAGCATGTTCAATCAAATGCGTTCTTCCAGGCACATTAGAAAACACATCAGCGAACATATTAATTAGATTGCTTACCTCTTTGCGCTGATCAGGAGTTAATTGTTCCCCCCATCGGGACCTCAATTGCTGACACTGGCTCAATTGAGGGTCCAAAGTCCTCTCCCTCCTGTGCGTGAGATATAAAATGGACCTCCCGTTCTTTCCACGGTTTGAGGAGATTAACATGATAAATTTGATTTTCTTTCCGACGCCCAGGTTGTCGGATCTCATAATTGACTTTTCCAATCGCTTGAATAACCTCAAATGGACCCTGCCATTTAGCAAACAACTTAGATTCCGATGAAGGAAGCAACAACAACACTTTGTCTCCAGGCCGAAAGTTCCTGATTCTTGCATTTTTATTGTAGCTTTGCTGCTGCTTCTGCTGTGCCGCTTTGAGATTGTCATGTGCCAATCGACCGACTAATTCTAAGCGATCGCGTAACCTTAACACATATTTTACTACATTTTTAGACTCTTTTGACTGTTCTTCCCAACCTTCTTTTATGAGATCCAAGATACCCCGCGGCTGCCGACCGTACAAGAGCTCAAACGGGGAAAATCCCGTTGAAGATTGTGGTACCTCACGAACTGCAAAAAGCAAGTAGGGAAGCAGTTTGGCCCAATTGCGTTTTTCTTGATCTACAAAGCGGCGCAACATACTTTTTAAAGTCTGATTAAATCGTTCAACAAGCCCATCCGTTTGAGGATGAAAAACTGAGGTTCGAATTGAACGAATTTTTAATAATTTGTATAATTGCTGAATACAGCCAGAAATAAAATTAGTGCCCTGATCAGTGAGAATTTCTTTCGGGATTCCCACCCTAGAGAATATTTTTACCAATTCATTTGCTACTACTTCTGCATTCATAGAGCGTAAGGGAACAGCTTCTGGATATCGTGTTGCGTAGTCCACTACTACCAAAATATACCGATATCCTGACTCTGCTCCCTCCAGAGGGCCTACTAAATCTACACCAATCCTCTCAAACGGTACTCCAATTATTGGCAGTGGGACCAGAGGTGCGGGGCGAACTAACTTAGGGGCAGCTAATTGACATTCTGGACACTCAGATACATACTTCCGGACAAGACCATAAACCCCTGGCAAAAAAACCGGGCCAGAATTCGTTCCTGGGTCTTTTCAGTTCCTAAATGACCTGAAAATGGAATGTCATGCGCTAATCTCATGACTTCCGACTGAAAAGGCCCAGGAACCAATAACTGTTTTACGAGCTGTCCCGTCCCGGGAGCCCGGGTTATTCTATATAATAAGTGCCCAGATACAGAAAAATGCGGAAATACCACTGGTTGTCCTTCCTGCATATCCTTCCCCTCAACATACCTAACCTGTTTCCAAGCGTATTGTAATGTGGGATCATTTTGTTGTTCATATCCCAGGTCAATATCTCGGTCCCAATGGTTAGGTACACTGAGAGGAGTGTCTTTTATTATGTGACCTTCCACATCAGTAACCTCGCAGCCCCGGTCACACTGAACACCTACTCCCTTACCCTGCCGTTTACGAGATTGATTTACCTGAGAGTCAGACCTTGTCGTCTCAGAGTTCCCTCATATCTTTCCACCCGGCGCTCTCTTTTTGTTTTTCTTGGGCGGATTTTAGGGTTAAACAGGTCAGTTTGCAACGGGAAAATCTCGCCAATTGTTTTCTCCCATTGCTTAGATTATCCCTTGGTAGAAACTAAGACCATTTCCCGACCTAAAATACGATCAAAAAACGGCCAGTCTCTTCCCAGGAGAACAGGGTATGGTAAACATTGCGCTACAGCCACTTTAACGTAAGCTGAATAACCATCAACAGTAAGTCTAACTTTAGTGGTGGGATAAACCCGAGTTTCTCCATGGATACAGGAGATAGCCACTTTACCCTGTGGCTCCCAGGTTACCCCCTCCAAGAGAGCTTGTCGAATCAATGTTTGTGCACACCCAGAGTCCGCAAATGCGTAAGTACTCTTGTCCCTGACCTGTACTCTTAATTGATAAGGGCCCTCTCGACATTCCCCAATGTTCTTACCTGTTACTGCTGACCAGGATCTTTTTGCCAGGTCCACCTCCATCATCGGACAATCCCTGGCAATATGTCCGGGCTCATTACACCTGTAACACAGTGGGGTAAAAGGCACCAACGGAGTTTGTTTGTACTGTGTGTCAGTGACCGACAGGTTAGGGTTTTTTTCTCTCGCCCAAGATGGGGCTAACCTTAGCCTCCATGGTCTAAAGGTCTGGTTACCTCCTCTGGGCTTCACTGATTGGTTGGTCCGGGTTAGTTTAGGGGCAGGAGTGGGGTCAGGGATGGCGCCCTCGTTCGCGTCTTCATATGCCTCCGCCAAGATGATGGCCTTCTCGAGAGTGGTAGGTTGATTCCATTTAACCCACTCCCGGTTTCCTGGCGGTAATACAGACGCGAACTGTTCTATTGCGATCTTCTGCACCAGTTCTTGGGGGGTGTGTTCTTCCGGCTGCAGCCACCAGGTGCATTGATCTAAGAGATACTGTCCCGCAACCCGGGGCCGCACCCCCTTGGACAGCTGGTATTCCCGGAAGCAGCGCCGGTATGTTTCTTCTGTGATCCCGAGGCGTGAGAGAATGGCTTCTTTTACTTTGGCATAATCCGCTGCCTCTGTGGCCATTAATGCCCTATAAGCTGCTTGAGCTTCTCCTGTCAAACAGGGTGCCAACTTCATGGCCCAATGTTCCTTGGGCCACCCTGCTGCTTCTGCCACTCTCTCGAAGGTGACTAGGAAAGCCTTGGGATCATCTTCCGGAGTCATCTTTTGTAACTTCACTTGTGTTGCGAACATCCGGGCAACCGCTGTTTCCGATGCTGGCGTCGAAATTATTTCCACCAGCTGTCCAAAGAACTGGGCGAGCTGTTCCTGGCGCCGCGTTTCCCTCTCCTTTTGCTTCTCCTCCTGCTCCCTAAACATTGCCAAGACTGTAGCTGGATCCATCTCCCACAATGACACCACGTGTGAGGCGTGTGAGTAATAATGGAATTTCCAGACAGTAATTTACGTGTAAAATAAAAATTTTACTTATTAATATTTACACGCAAAAACAAACAAACAAAAGAAGGATGTGAGGGAGGGAGTGCTGGAGAAACAAAACGAAAGGAACGGAAGCTTCTTAGTCCTCTTCTTGATATGCTGAACAAAAGAAAGGGATCAGAACAAAAAGAACAACGTTAGTAAAGCTTCCGTCCGTGATAATAAAAATAAAGCGAACCCGGCGCTGCTTCTCTCCCTCCAGCCTTTCCTCCGCCTATACTTTGTGGGACCAACCCCGAACACAGTAGCACGTTCCCTTTAGTATGCAAAGCACCGCCCCGGTAGTCAGTGGAACACCAATTCCAAACTAACAAGTGTCCTTGAACCTCACTTAACTTCAGTGGCTGGAATTTACATACTCGTACTTCCGCCCCTCACCAAGGTGCCGCCCCTCATAAAGATGACTTTCGTCATGGTCACGAGATCTTGGTAAGGGAAGTCCCGAGTTGGTTTGATGCCTTCTACTGTCGGGAGGCTGAATTACAGACCGAAACCCCTTTGACTCATCACACTTCTACAATACGTATCAGATTTAAAAGTATGAAGGCCGGCAGGGTGTCCAGGAGCAAGGGGCGAGGGACCGGACGCAGCGACGCCGGACTAGACCGTAGGGGTGGTGGTCGGGGCTGTGGTGGAGGTATGCTTTTCGCTTCCCCTGTGGGCTCCGGAAGCGGCGGCTCCTCCCCTGTGGGCTCCGGAAGCGGCAGCTCCTCCCCTGTGGGCTCCGGAAGCGGCAGCTCCTCCCCTCTGGGCTCCGGAAGCAGCTCTGGTTCCACTACCGGTGTTTCCTCACCCAGCTCTTGCTCTGTTGCAGACGGTTCTGGTTGTGCCGCAGGCCACTCCCATTTCAGCGCAGCCCAGTCCGTCTTCTGGATCAGCAGTTCCAACTCTGTCTGTTCTGTTGGTTTTTGTGGGGGAAACCCTCGCTCTCGCCTTCGCCTCTCATTCTCTTCTCGTTGCCTGCGGTTGGCCTCTTCTTGTTCCGCAACCATCTGTTTAAGCACTTTAATCGCATCTAAAAAGTCTTCTGTCTCCATTTTTATTTTCCTCGGGTCAGTAGTGCTGTTTACTTCTGACACCATATGTGAAGGGTTTTAGTCCTTCGGGTTCTTTTCCAGCACTTTAAATGACCCAGCCACACACAAAACTTGATTTTTAACAGTGCTGTTGCGCTAATTTTTTAATAGTCACAAAACCAAAATAAACAAAATACAAAACAAACACCTAGCTCTGTACGAGCACTAACTACACCACAGGAACACCCTGACTACCAGTGGGACAGCTAGGCTGTTTCCCCACTACACAATAAACACCACACAGGTTTCATACAACGTACTTTTACCTTACGTCTGCTGGGAAGCAGAGTACCTCTTCCTGCCTCCTTCTACTCAGCAGCCTAGAACAGACTGACTGCTCTCTTTAAATACCCTGCATCTGGCTCTAATTTACAATGATCACCAGGTGCAGGGGATAATTAAATAATAAAACACAACAATTACATCAACCAATGTGCATTTGCACATGTTTTCTGCAGGGAGGATATTAACCCCCTCCCTGCTGTGTTACAATATATAAACATTTATTTTACAAAACAAGAAAATGTAAATAAATAAACATCTGAACAGACATCGGTTTACAACATACATATTTATAAAACTGAAACGATAGCAATACCTTTTTTACTTTTCAACAGCAATCGGTTTATTATTATTATGAGCAAAAGCAACTGAACAATGTAGATAAATAAACTTAGAAGAGCACATTTTACAGAAGCGCACAGCATAAGGAGTTATATTCGACAAACCTTTACCTTGAGACTAAGGCTGTTCACAATCAACACAGATAATGTGCTTCTCCACGCCGCCTTTCTGCACAGGGCTGTCCAAAGTTTTGTTTTTATTGCACTTGCAACCTGGCATTGGCGTCTCTTGTGGCTCTCAACGGGGTTGCCAGCTTCAGCTGTTGGTACGTGCTTGGCAGTCTCCCTCTGTTCCAAATGCTTCTTGCGAAGTTCCTGTGCTAACTGTAAAATATATTCTCTCCTTGGTAAATTATTCTCCGTGCATTCTTTGTAAAGTATCCAGGAGCTGATGGCTGCTAGTTCCAATACATTGTAAAACACCTGAACAGGCCACCGTCGGGAGCCAGCTTTCACGGAACACTTCCGTGCCATCTGATCCAAAACATCAACTCCATATTTTTTTGCGCTGTAAAACTCCATGGTCTCTGGTATTTTTTTCACTAGTCTTGATGCTAATTGACTGACCAAAGCAGCACAGCTGGCAAGCAGGTGCCAGCCTTTCAAAAGGCTGAATGAAAAAAAAAAAACTGTCAGTCATTCACTCAGGCAGAGAGTATAGACTAATCTTTACAGCTAAACACAATGCGGACTGGTAAATAAAAATAATAAAGTAGAATACCGTTCTGTATAATCACAATACAATTGTTTTTTGTGTGGCCGTCAATGTGACTGCTCCCGGGGCTTTTAGGTATAATGTAATAGATCTCCTTTATTTCTGCACTCCCGTGTTTCATGCTTTGTGAGAATATTTAATGCATACGGACAGAAAGGTACACGAACGCACAGCCCCATATGTGTTACACGACTGGAGAAAATTACATTTTAAAACCAAAAACCGCCTAAATGACTGCTGCTGGGCTTCTAGTGTTAAATATATACTGCAGACTCAGCTCATAGTGGAAAGTTAAATGCCCCTCCAGAAGACTATTGTTACCTCCAAGGTGCCTGTGGCTTTGAGCATTATAGCCCCCTTTTTATTTTATCTTTTTAAATCTTTTTTCGCCACTCATCTAACGAAAAAATAATTTTTCTCACGAAAAATAATTTGTTCTGGCGAACGTTGATCAAGTTTACAAATATAACCACTTTTACTTTTAGTGCTCTATAATAGAATATACATGCTTTCTACCTTTACATATATTCTCAAAAAGGAAGGAAATTCTTTGCAAAAAACTTTGTTACTGCATCAGTTAGGGTTGATATTAAAATGACAAAAGTAGGGACATGCGATGTTAGGGATTTTAACCCTAACTCTGCATTCCCTCCCACCCCCTTATGAGCAGTGGAAGGGGCAAGGCAACACAAGCAACCACAGACAGCCATCATCAGTTAAGAGGAACAACATACAACTCTCTGCAGATAACACAAGAGACATCCTGACAGCCCCATAAGCATTGTACTTTTTAACTATGATACAAAATATTTACAAATACTTAAAAAGTGCTGCTAGAACCATGCTGAATGATTCATTTATTATTAATAGTTATAATTCAATTATACTAAATCATGTTTTTTTATTTACAATGAAAGGAAAACATAATACATGTTCTTGCTGACATTATAAAGCATTTGGGTGACACAGTATATGTTCCCTTCATTGTAAATAAAAAAAAATGATTTGGTATAATTTAAATATAACACGGTTGATCCCCGGAGCCAGCATCACAGCCGTTGTGTGTGCTGATGCGCTAGGGAGGCAATAAGCTGATCCCTGAAGCCAGCATTACACTTCAGCCATTAACACCAGACAGAAGTATATCTACATCATATGGAAGGAAACGCAAATGGATGGAGACACATATGGATCACATTAGTTTACTGTAAAGCTACGTCTTAGTTGGTGCTTATCTTGGTGAGAGCCGAGTTCAAATCAGCATGAAGTTTTAACATCTGGTCTCGTGTAATGGAAATCATGGATCTAGAAGTATTCTGTAAATATTTCTTCTAATAGTTAAAAAGTACAATGCTTATGGTGCTGTGTGACAGAGATCGAATGATTCTTGATGTTAGATCTCCCTCCTGACCTGTGAGGGCATTGTATAAAAGGAACAGAGTACCCTTAACTAAATGGCATGACAATTTCTTCCTTAGGGTAGGTGGAAGTCGGTCATTTAAGAAGGGGGCGGAGCTATGGTACCCAAACTCAATGACTCGGATGGGAAACGGCATGGCATCCGAAGATTGGAGGAGCGGATGCGCTCGTTAACCTAGGGGTCATGAGCGAGGGTATAAATAGGGGTCGTAGTGTAAGTTATGTGTTCCTTGGTAAATGGTTAGTTTTCAAACCTACAAGGAGTCTGTGTTGCAGTATCGTGAACCATGAGTTTTGTCTTGTGTTTGTTAGTGTTTGGTAACTGTTGTCTGTTTTTTTAATAGACTACCAGTAGCACGATCCAGAGCTGTAGCAAAAGCCAGCATAAACCCGGACATCACTTTCACCCCTGCATTTCACGGAGAACTGCAATATACCACTAGCACTTATTCACTGTCAATAATAACTGTGTTTGTGTTTTGTGTTTAGTGTTGGTGTGTAAAACTGGACTTTTGATTATGGGTCAAACCCGGGGATTTACAAATACCGAGTGATACACACCGCTGTATCACTCCATCATTATTATTTACAGTTGTTCGCCATAAGGCTCTGGACATTGTTCAATAAACCAATAAACACCCTTGCACCTGGAAATCATTGTCTGTCTGTTTTGTATCCGCTCTGCACTGCATGCACCTGTATTCACTCACCACTTTGCCACAAGCTGTCAGGGCTTGTTTTCAAAAGTTATCGGCATGGACATTGTATACACTCCAATGGAATACCTTGTATGTGTGTGTGTGTGTGTGTGTGTATGTAGGTAGGTATGTATGTGTGAATATGTATATATGTTGCAGCTGTCAAGTGAAAAAATTATCTTAGTTAATCTCGGTTTTAATCGCATGTTAAATTGATACAATTACTACATCCATCTAATTTAAATTTGTTTTATTACTTATGCTGTTATTATCTTGGACAGGCAATGACCAAAATCATAAGAAATAGTTTACGTTTAAAAAATGATTTAAATCAATTAAAACGCTGAATACATCAAATAGTTCTCCAGTAAATCCATTTAAAATGTTTGAAGTAGACAAAAAATATATGTACATATATCAGCAGTGAATGCACTTTTTAAAAAGCCAAACCAGTGAGAACACACTAACATTACATTTTAAGCAATTATTAAATAAAATGAAAGTTAGTAAATGACTTACCATTGCCTAGTTAGTATCCTCTCGTCTCCGCTCCACCTTACAAGATAAGGTGTTGGGCTTGCTGTTGAATATTGCAATTATAGTCATACTCAAGAGAATCGCACAGGTCTCTTTCAATCATTACATTTTCTTTAAATTCTCAAATTAATAATCGATACCCGGGTAGTAAAAAAGAGACCTGGTATGGGTCGGGCAATTTAAAACCTGACGGGTACCTGGGTTTTCGGGTACCCATGCCGACCTCTAATATAATAGCACTTTACCCATTTAGTATGTTACATCCCAACCTGTGTAACATGCTTTCCATGCAAAGTGTTTGTCACTGGGTGATTCAAGATGTACTAACCACTTCTAAACTTATACATGTGGATACTTCTCTTATCTTCTTGTGAGATAGACATCTTCCCTTGAGAACTTAATTTACATACCAGTATTTAAGAAAGTTGTTACCGTCAGCTCTGTTGGTGTTCCCTGCATGTTAACAGTATAATAAAAACCCATAGATGTGGAAAAAAAACAATCTGATCCTATTTTTGGCATTGTGGGATTCTGCACCTAAGATAAGGTGGAGCAATTACTATCAATCACTATATCAAAATGACCAAGTGCTAGCCAGTGTGCATTCACATGGTAGAATGAGATGTACATACATACATAAATAGGACCCCAAGCCAAAATACACCTCCATCATCGTTACTGTATTCAGAATAAAATAACACATCAAATAGCAACCTAAATATTCTACATTTGTTTAATTCTATCAAATAAAAAGCTGCTTCTCCCCTCGGTTCTTAATGCCCTTCTTCATCTTCCACCTATAGCCCCTGGTTCTGTTCTCTGTGACCTGTGAAAAATAATTCTCAGCAGTTTCTTTGTTAAACCCCTTGATAATTTTAAATACCTCTAGGCTATACAGATTCAGCTCTTTCAGACTGTCTTCATATGACATACCCTTCAAACCTGGAATTAATTGTGTTGCTGTCCTCTGTACTCTCCAATGCCTCAATGTCTTTCTTATGATATGGGGACCAGAACTGGACAGAATATTCTAGGTGTGGTCATACCAGTGCATTGTATAATTTTAATATAACTTCTCTTGATTTGAATTAAACTGTCTTGGTTATTTAATCTAACATTCTATTTGCTTTTTTTTATAGCTTCTAGTTGGCTTAAGAGATTCATCCACTACTACCCCCAAGTCATTTTCAAACATAGCCTCCTCTATTTCGTTTCTATTCATGCTGCACTTGCCTTTAATGTTTTTTGCGCCTTATGTGCAGGACTTTGCATTTATTCACATTAAATTTCATCTGCCATGTGTCAACCCAAGCTTGACTCTTGTATAAATCTCTTTGTATTATTAAAGTTGCTGATTGGACGTTGGCTACCCCCTCCCAGTGTTGTGTCGTCTTAGTCCAAGTCATTTATATAGATTAAGAATAGCAATGGTCCCAATACTGATCCCTGTGGTACCCCACTTGGCACGTTACTCCAGTTTGATGCCTGGCCTCTAATTATAACTCTCTGCTTTCTATCTTGTAACCAGTTATGAATCCATGCTGCTACTTTACCATTTATTCCTACTGATTTAATCTTTAGATATAGTCTTTTGTGCGGTACTTTGTCAAATGCTTTTTGAAAATCTAAGTAGATGATATCATACGGACTATCCTTGTCCACTCTAGTAGTCATCTCCTGAAAAAAATCTATGTTGTTAACTAATATTGTTACTATATAAATACTCCTCCATTTTGGTCCTTCTTATAGTTTACATATGATTGATGTTAAATGTATAGGTCTGTAGTTCCCAGGGGATTTGTTTATTTTAAGTGCTGCTAGCTCCCTTAGTACTTCATTCTCTTTTATAAGAAACTCTGGTAATGATGTTTGTGTACATTCTGTTAACCTTGGTACTGTATATTGTATGAATCCTCCTTTGTAAATACTTGTACAAAGTATTGATTAAATACATCTGCGATTTGGTTGTCTTTAGTCACTAAATTACCACTGCTGTCATGTAAACTACTGACTTCCTCTTTCAGTTTCTTTTTAGCATTACCACATTAAAAAAAAAACCTTTTGGATTAAGTTTACAATCTACTGCTACTTGTCTCTCTAATTCTGTTTTCGCTCTCCTAGTCTGCTTTTTAAGGTCTCTACAGGCCTATCTGTATTCTGTTTGTGAGGCTGCTCCCTTTGATTTAATAGAAAGATATAATTTTCTTTTATTTAATACCCATCTTAATACACCGATTTACCCATCATGGTTTCTTTTTCTTAAATTTACATTTTCTTACTTTTGGGATACATTTATCCTGCATTTCTAACATTATATCCCTAAATTTAATGCAACTGTTTTGAATTTAATTATCTATTAGTATTCTATCCCAGTCTATGTTTGTAAGCTCCTGTTGCATTCCTTGGTAATCTGCTCTCCTGAACTTGTATACCATTGTCTTTGATTTATGTACGGACCTTGATTTATTAGTCACAAACTCTATCATATTATGGTCACTTATTCCTAGTAGTCCTATTACCTGTAAATTGTATATAATTGCTTCATTGTTTGTTAATACAAAATCTATACATGGATTGTATCTAGTCAGGGCATTTGCCATTTGTGATAAGAAGCAATCACTAACTCTAGACTCTACATCTGTCTTGGAAACTTTGCATTGGATACCTTTCAAATATCGTGTTATTTTTAAGATTCTTCTGTTGACCTTCAAGGCTGTCCACAGACTGGCCCTAAATTTTAATTGGACTTGCTGCATCCCTACATCCCTAGGTGTCAGCTGCACTCTTCAAGCTCAGAGCTGCTGGCTGTTCCCTTGACCAGGTGTGCCACTGTGGGAGGTTGGAGTTTCTCCACCAGTGCTCCTACACTTTGGAACTTGTTGCCACTAGTTGTGGGAGGCTCTCATTCTCTTAAATGTAAAGCACTGCTAAAAACACACTGGTTTTTCCTAGCTTTTGGTAATAGGGAGAATTTGTTTTATTTTTATTTTTTATTTTATGTAACTTGTTTTTATAATGTTTGTAATCATGTTTTTATTTTAGTTATGACATTGTACTAACAAATATGTTTGGGGTCCTAACATATATAACACAAAAACAAATATAAAACCAGGTTGCCTTCTATAATATAATGATTAAATGATGACCTTTGGAGGAGAGTATCCCTGATGGGCTTAGTTTTCTCATGAAATTTAAGTGTCATAATGCAAAGTGTATTATGATGACGGACACTTTGAATTGATTAAGTAAGGGTATATAAGCCAACATGTGGTAGATATATAACGAGGGTAGCTGAGTGCTACAGGATAAACAAGTTTATCAATGATATTCATCCCAACCACAGCTGTAAATATAAATTAGAACTATCAGTAGCATGAAAAAGTAGTTTATCATGACTTACATACACTGTTGTCTATGCACATGTAAAAATTAAAGTTTGACAAACAGACAGATGAAGAGATGCCTCCATATACCCCATCATTAACAGATTCTCACTACCTTGTACGGTGTCTTAACAAAACCCTATTGAATAAGCACTATAAATGAGTAAAAACTATTAGTGTGATATACAGACGGACAGACAGACAAACAATCTCCACATACCTCCAGATTTTGGTACTATTGATAACTTGTGCTAAATAATGTCCTTAGCAAGTTTCATCACAATCAGACAAGTTGCTCTCAAGATGTTCTCCTCGGTTTTCTTTAGGATAGTACTACAGTGCTCCAATAGCATTTGTTAGGCAGTGAGCTAAAAACTCCTAAACTCCAAGTGCCCTTGTCTCCAGAAGAGACCAATGCTCTTGGTTTCATGGTCAGCCAGCCAGGTGACACAGGCCATAAAAATGAACGATAACAATGATGTAGAATGATGCTTCTGTTGTGCCGGATGTTGTTAAACTTGTCATATCTACAGTAGTTGAGTAGTTGTGTCTGGAGTATTATTGTGATATCTCACAACACAGCAATCTCTCCTAATTTACCAGTAACCTGCAGATTCAACCCCAGACACCCACTGCCTTCCCAATCTTCAGCCTTGCATGCTCTGTTATTATATATACCATACATACTCAATTCATTCTCAGCATAATTGTGTGTACTTCTTAAAATGTTTACAACATCAAAAAAATAACCTTAAGATAAAACTGTAATAACAATGATAAACTTTTTATTAAAGCCAACATAAAAATGATCCAAAATGACTCAGTATAATTTTCTGTCACTTTACACTTTCTGTAGACTCTTTTTGTGTTTTTTGCACTGTTGCATCATAATTAGACAACCATATAATTAATCTAATTACAGAAAACTTAGGGACAATGTAAGTTTTAGAGGATTTGATGAGCAATGATTGCTAGCATGCAACACTCTAAAACTTCCCCCTTTTCAGTCACATCTCCATTAAACACTGTACTCTCTCCTAAACTGTGGCACTTTCCCTACTATCCTGATATGTGAAGTTAGCAAAGACAGACATCCAAAAATCACAAAAACTGTTGCCAAAAATAAAGCTTGGTTTTCATCGTCACAGCTTTTCTGGCCGTGTGAGTGTTTTAGCACCTACACATTGACTGTGTTAATGCTGCCTTCTAAGAATAAACATTTGAGACATTTTTTAATAAATATTATTGTAGGATGAGCTTTGCAGGGAGAACATGCCAGGCCCCAGAGGTCTTTATTTAATGTTATTCTGCTCAAGGTTGTGCAAATAACTGATAAAAAATAATTTAAAAAAAAAAATCATTAATTGAGTGGTGAGCTATGTTCCTGTTCTGGAAAAAAAAAACAAAAAAAAAAAAACCCATTGCCAGTGGTTATGTGGAGGCGTTTTTCATACAACTGCAGACAGAAGGGATTGTCCCTTAGGATGTCTGGGGCACTTGTATTGTAAGGCTACAAGCAAAGAACCTCATACTGCATTCCAAACTATACACTCACTCTGAAAAAAAGTTTAGAAGCTGCCCTGAAATAAAGAGATTCTGATTAGCGTCTTGGGCTGGACAAAACTGCGTGCACCCTTTAATGTTTGATGTTTGTTTTCGAGGTTTACATTTTTATTGGCACATCATTTTTTGACACATTCCTTGCTGTGATTAAAATCTGACAACCGCTGGAGCCACTTTCTCGAAAACCATTCTATTTTTGTTTATCATCATCTCATCAATTGGTTTACATTTTCAGAGTAAAGTGCCATCCAAAGTCATGCCAGTTTCCTACAGTTTTATTCCCCCAATAAGGATTTTGGAGTTTTGTTTTGTAAAATATAAGCACATTTTTACTGCAGAGGGTGTGAAAGGAACTTTTATTAAAAAAAACTGCATATGATTACTTAAATGATAAGGGTTCAGGTGAATAGGTAGGTCTGTAATACTGGATCCCT
The DNA here is from genome assembly GCF_902713425.1 of Acipenser ruthenus. Taxonomy (NCBI): domain Eukaryota; kingdom Metazoa; phylum Chordata; class Actinopteri; order Acipenseriformes; family Acipenseridae; genus Acipenser; species Acipenser ruthenus. Next base: position 20,519 of record NW_026707646.1, read on the forward strand.
CCACATGACTGCATTGACTACAAAGTTATTTTATTTGGAAAAACCCTAAAACATTTGCTCATTTAACCTTCTGACTTATTTATTTGTGATTTCCACCTTCAGAATGCATCTATGACTAATTGTATTGTGTTGTAACATTTACATTTTCATTGAAAAAAAACTACATTTGGAAATTAATGGAAAAAAAGAACTTAGTTTGTCTTTTTGACTTATTTATTTTCAGCTTGATAAAACTCTAGCCAACCACTAACAGCTAATTTAATTTACACACAGCGACACAACTCATACACAAAGTGTAGATCAAAGCGCTTGGGATGAACAGACTCACAGTGAGCACAATAGAATTCTATGCCAAACCCAAACTTGTTTAAAAGCCCAACGGTTGTGTCAGCAGCGAGCAGGAGAGATTTTAATTTTGTTTTAAATATGTTTCTGAAATCAGAGGGAGGTGATGAGATGTATCTGTTGTGTCGAATTTAAAAAAATGCATAGCTAGTCAGTTTTATAAGGTGATATTTAGTTTAATAAGTAGATGCCGCTGCTGCATATACAGTATATTTCATGCTGAGTGAGACTTGCGTGGTGATTTCTCAGATGGCTTTTGAATAGTGTTACTGCTACTGCTTGCCTCAAAGTTTTCTTTGTTCTGTTCTCTGACTAAATAAATACCACAGTATATTTGCCAGATTGTTGAGTGATTTAAATGCTATTTCAGTTGTATGTTGACATTTCTACCTACAGAAACACTGTTTAGATAATTGTTACTATTAAGGCGTAGTAATATTAAGTAAGTTGGTCTATGATGTCATAGCCGTGCGGTAAGACAATTATTACTGTACGGTCATGTGATCTTGTTCAGCCAATCACAGCACTTAATTTATCCAAGCCATTTTATAAATGGGAATTAATGTATGCTCTATTTAAAAAAATACCTTGGTTTTGACCTTTGACCTCTCATTAAGGTCAAATGTAGAACTATCTTTTAACTCCTTACAGAGTGTAGATAGAGTCATGGTTACTATGGAACCCATATAGGAAACCATATGCGCTCTGTCCAAAAATGCCCTTGCTAGTAACCTTTAACTTCTCCTAAAGGTCAAATGCAAAACTGGTTTATAACTGCTTATAGAGTACAGATAGGGTCATGGTGACTAAGGAACATATATAGGAAGCTATATGGGCTCTATCCAACTGCATTACTGGCCATATTGGATTTGCCAAAATATTGAAACATCTTCTCTGAAACCATTTTGCCAACTGAAGTGAAACTTTGCATACTTACCTCAGGGAGGTTGTCTGTGAAGTTTGTTAAAAGTAAAGTTGCTGCATCAAAAAACATGAAGGCCACGAGCAAATCATATTTCAGCATGGTAGAATATAGTACAAAGACTAGTAGAGGCCAATGGGGTACTATGCCGCATGTGAATAGCTATATTTACTAATTGAAGTTACTTATGAATACCAGCTAAAATTAAAATAATATTGCCAGGGGCTCAAGTATGTGCTGGGGAAGAAAAAGGAGGATGTATGATTTTATTTAGCCAACAGCTGTGGGTGAGGAGAAAGGGGCTATTTTGAAACAGGGTGATCTGTGATATACTGTACACATAGGTAATAGAGTTTTGCCCCAGTGGACAGAGCGCTCCCTATATGGGCCACTAACCACTTCCAGATCTAGCGCTGTTTAGTATACAAGTTCAAAGAAATGAAATGCCCTGTAAGGCATTGTACACCATTCAGGAAAGACAACCTAATGGGTTAAACCACTACTAACTAGTGCTGCAAATGGGTCTTTTGCAAAGTATCTTTGTTTATGTAATTGAAATGGTTTAAGCCCACATGTCACGGCCCACACTTATAACACCTTAGCAGAATAACAATTGTTTATATGTGTTTACATTTGACAACATCATCAGATATAGTAATTGCTGTTATGTTTGAATATATTTAAAATGACATGTAATGTTAGAATATACTTAAAAGTATTGTTCACAGATATATAGATATTAGTGCTGGTAAAACATGGGGGTTAAGACAAGTCCATTCAAACATATCAATGCTCTTCAAACTTTGTTCGTCTGCAGTCTACCTTTTTAACTCTATTCCTTTAAAATGACAAGGCTCCTTAGATACTGTAGGACTACCAAAGAAACAGTGAAATGGAATGATGTGTTTGATGGGATATTTGACCATACTAATAAGAGCTGATGCTCTTCGAGTGCAGAATCTGAGAGATGATCCATAGCCCTGTCTTGTTTTATTTGATTTTGAGGCTTCTGGAAGAGCCATTTAGTTTTCAAAATAAAATTACAGGAATTGTTTAAAGGAGATATACAAGGCACACATCATACAGCTGGAGAAAGGCAAGATGGTTTTCTTTGGCATGACTAATGTTTACTAGAAGTTATCAGATTACCCTCAGGGGGGTCATCTGTTGTCTTCTGCAAGTGTTATTTTAGAAAGCCTTCTGAGAAACTCTCGTTTGGGGATATTGCCTAAGATTATGTACAGGCTTTATGCTAGATTAAACAAGCTGGTTGAGTCCCAAGACGAGTCTT